>NC_056742.1:493405567-493709058 GCF_019279795.1 Protopterus annectens
ATTGCCTCAGGATGCCCATTTCAACCAAGCTTGCTACAGATATGGTTGGAAAGTGCAAGTCTTTGGTTCCAGGTGCTAACTAAAGTGGGCTGGAGGTAAAGTGTAAAGAGTTCATTAATATTGTCCATCATCAGTAAATTTGGTGAGACATAAAATTATATGGCAGCAAGAAGTTTTATTTTCCAGTAGAGTACTGACAGCTGCTGAGATTACACAAAGATACATCTAACATGGCAGACTACAAAGACTAACTTTATACAGTACAATCAGAAGTATCTTGGCTGTCTTTACATAATGCAATTGTCAGTTCAAACTGTTACCTAGCAGAACATTCTCTAACTCTGGGCTGGGTTCTCATGATCTCGCATGCAGTAATTTTCCTTTGTACAATAACACTCTCTTCATTACAGAACTTGTAAGAAAACTAGCACAGAATGCAATAATAGACTGACTATGTTTCTTACTGCTTGTCCTAGTCAAGCAGTGTTCTATAATATTGCTTTATTACAACAAAAGAGAGAGCTGTATCTTCCATCTAAACTTGCAACATACAGATGTAGCACTGTGTCTTCAGAAACAGTTGTCACAGAACCCAAATATATTTTCTGGCCTAGATTGCTTAGGAATAATTCTGAAATGGATAAATCCATTTTGACATTTGTAATATCGAAAATAATTCTACTAGAGAGTACTCGGCAGTACCCTCTTTTAATGCATTTGTTAACTTATAAATTAAAATCTTATTACTCAGTAAGATAGGTACAAAATATCTGAGACAGAGGTATGTCAGATAACCATCTTATCATTTTATCCTTGGATTTATACCAATAAATAACTCAGTAGGATAGATCTAAGGTACAGGAAAAATGAACACTATATTAGTACCACACCTACTGGCTTCAGTGATTGAATGTTGGCCCTCACTCATTGTATTTATATGCATTCATATTCTATGATTAATTAATTATTTGTGTTATTTCTCATTAATATCCTTCCTGATATAAAATAAATAATTTTATTTGAATTTGCTATACACTATAAAAATAAATACAAAATGGACAAACGCCCAGCACTGAACTTTAAAAACAAAACAAAAAAATCTGAAATCTATTCTGTGTGTAATAAAGTCTTGGTCTGAAGGAATAACACAATGAATTTTGGATTTTTTTCTTGTTTTTATTCTACACAATAAAGCACATAATTCCTTATGTGTCAGAGTACTAGTTACAGGTTGGCCAGGAATTGAACTCTGAATCTTCTGAGCTTACATAATCTGAATCTGTTACTTTGTTTTACTGTCAAACACAAATAAAATTGATGGCTTTAAATATTTTAGGCTATAAAACATTTACCCTGGTCTACTTGCTTAGATCTTAACTCTAGTTTATAAATAACAAAAACAACAGAAATGTCTTCTTATTACAACCCTCTGTTTTCCTCAATACTTACTGCTTTGTTTAACTTTGGCTAGAATTTGGAACATTGGTAAGACCCAAAATGTTAGATAAAAACAAATGAACACAATAAACAGGACTGTTCATAGAAATTCATGCGGTATAACAGAAGTAAATAGGATATATTACTGTACAGCTAAATTAATAACTGATAAAGTCTTACCACAACAACGTAGGGCAGTAAGGGAAAGGAAAAGTGAGAAATCAAATGCCATCATGGAAGTATTAAATAGAGAAAACTATAAAACAATTAAGATAAGAAGTGTCACTGTTACAAGAGTACAGAAGAGGGAACAGATCAGTAAAAGTACTCAGAAAGATAGACGTGATAAAAGCAATGTGCAATATCAGAGTAGATCAGGATCTATCGTATACTATTGAAAATAATAAACTAAACATATCAGCAGAGGCAGAAAAACTTAGAAGATCTGCAGATAAATATAAAGGAAAAGTACAGAATAAGCAAATCATGAATGTTCCAAAACAGTTTTATAGAGAAGTGGGAAACAAGGCAAAAGGAACCGAAACACCACCAAAAAAAGAAGAAATAGACACATTTTGGAGAAATATCTATAAAGATCCTGTGAAACATAACAAAGATGCTGAATGGATAGAAAAAGTAAAAGAAAGACTAAAAAGTTCAAAGCACAGGATATGAAATGGGATGAAGTAATGGCCAGAGGAGTTGAAACAAAATAAAGAAAAACTCCTACTTGGAAAACCCCAGGCACAGATGCAGTGCCTAACTTCTGGCTAAAAGTATTAACATCTTTACATGAAGATTTAGCCATGAGTAAGAACTATTTATATGTGCACCCAAACAGATGCCAACCTGGTTATCAACAGGAACAAAAAAACTCCTCCTTAAGAGCGAACCTGAAAACTATCCTAAAAACTATAGACCAATAACTTCCTTTCCGGCAATGTATAAACTATACACTGGAACCGATGCAGACAGAGTTTATAGTCATTTAAAAGAAAACCCAATCATGGCAATAGAACAAAAAGGTAACAGAAGAAAGTTATGTAGAACAAAGGATAATGTGTTATTAAATAAAGTCATAATAGAGAGCTGCAAAAAGGGGAAAAATGTAAGTATGGTATGGCTAGACTACAAAAAAGCATTTGACAGTATTCCACATTCATGGATAAAAGAGTGCTTACAAATGTAAAAGATACACCCTGCACTGATCGATTAAATTACATTGACTATGAAACAGTGGCAATTCATTTTGCAGTTAAGCCATGATAAAGCACAAATTATTATTCCAGGGATAAAACTTCAACGGGGGTATTCCAGGGTGACTCTCTATCACCTCTGCTCTTTTGTCTTGCCCTTAATCCTTTAAGCTGTCTACTTAACAGATTAAGTCGTGGCTACAGTTTGGCTCCCAGAAAACTACAATCTGTAAAGACTTCTCATCTTCTCTTTGTGGATGATTTAAAATTATGCAGTTTATCAGATGAAGAAATGAAAACACAACTACAAGTGGTCAAAACTTTCTTAGATGATACAAGAGTATCATTTGGCCTTGATAAATATGTAAAAGCAACATTTAAAGCAGGAAAGCTGCAGCACCAAGGAAATATCATTCTGGGAGAGGAAAGTGTTATAAAATAACCTGAGCAAGAGGGAATGTATAAATATTTGAGCATTTTTGAAGGATCAACAATAAAATATGAACAAATGCTGATAAAACTATGGAATATTTTATAAGACTAACAGCTCTGACATCTAGGAACAAAGTTCAGGTTATAAACCAATTTGTTCTTCCTGTCCTAACTTACAATTTTGGAGTGTTTGCTTGGCCCCAAAAGGTATTGGATCAGTTGGATAGGAAAACATGAAAAATGCTTCATGCTTATCAAATGGTTTATAAAAAATCAGTGTATACTAAGATCATATATTACCTCTTCTAAAGGAGGTATGGTCCTCCTTGAAATTGATTACATGTATAAATACGCAACCATAGGACTGCATACAAGTCTGCTGACCTCACAAGATCCAAACATAGTCAAAGTTTTAAAAACTGAAAAGAAAAAGTCTAAGATGACTTCTTTGCTTAGTTTAGCAGAAGCATATCAGTGTCAAATTTAAATGGGAATGGAACCAGACGTAGATAAAAATCAGGAGCAACTGAATGTGCCAAAAAACAAAAGAAAAAATATAATGTGAAGGATCAGATGAGAAGGGAAGAAATGTGGAAAATGCATAAATATAACTGCAAGTATAGAAAACTCTCAGAACAACCTCATGTCGATCAGTACCAAATGCAAGAATGGTTAAGACGAGATGCGAATTTAAACCAAAAGATGAAAGGTTAATATTGGTGACCCAAGATAGTGGACTACATACACATTGGTTTACAAAGTCCATTGAATGTGTGGGAGAAGCAGACAAATGCAGGTTTTATAAAACAGAACTGGAAACAGTCACACATCTTGTTGCTGGACGTGATACATTAAGGGCAGAAGGAATGTATACTGACAGGCATAATAATGTGCCCAGACTGTTGCATTAGGGATTGTGAAAACATTATAATACTGAAGTAGCTGAAAAACACTGGAAACATGAGCCACAAAGCATTACAGAAAATGATGAATTCTACATCACATGGGATCACCCATTACCAACAGTTCAAAAGATAGATGCTAGAAAACCGGACATAGTGGTCCATGAAAAGAAGACAAAAGTAGCATTGATTATTGAAATCGCCACACCCAGTGACTACAGTGTCTTGCTTACAGAGAGACAAAGTCATAAAATATCAGGATTTGCAGGCATAAATAAGGGCAATCTGAAAGAAGGATACCCAGACAGTTCCAATAATAGCAGGACCAATGTGTCATATAAAAAAGAATTTATAATCATATTTAGATATGTTGCCAATACATGTACCTCTATACGAATTACAGAAGGACTAAGAACTGGGCACATTGCTGGTGCTGTGAGGAGCACTCCTGGCTAACATCAAAGATCGAAACAATCCTCAAACCTCTGTACCTCATATAGACCTACATCATTATTAAATAATGACTGTAAGATATTAATAATTAAAATATCTGTGTTAAAATGGAACAAAATAATATTAACATTTGAAAATAGACTACAGTTAATAAAAATAGTTTTACTGCCCAATATCCTATATATAGCTTTGGTAATACAACTGTTACCAGAAAGAAATATACTTAAAGAAATAAATTCATTTCTAATAACATTTTTATGGCTTTCCAAAATAAACAGAATAACTTTAATACATCATATCAGAACATGGAAACAGGGAGGATTAAACTTTCCTGATATAGAAACATATGTAAAAGCATCAATATCTAAAACAATCTCAGATTGGATAAGTTCAAATTACTCTGCAAATTGGAAAGAATTACTAACTGTAATATCAATAAATGAATTTGATTTACAAAAAAATTCAAATAGATCAAAACAATTTGCCATGGCACATATGTATTAGTATGCAATATAACATAACTAAACCCACTGAAACTCATATGATTAATTATTACATTGACTCTTTTAGGAAATTTATTAATGCAAATATAGATTTAAACATCTGGCTTGATCTTTTAATATCATTTATAGTCACAAAGAACTTTCCACATAAAATATATAGAGAAATTATTAATTCCTGGGAACTGAAAGGATTTGTTTGTTGGCTCCAATGTATCAAAGAATTAAAAGTTTTAAATATACAAGTAATAAATACAACATACAAAATTCCACAACAGGACTGGTTAACTTTACAGAGTATTCTGTCATATTCATAAGATTTAAGTAGAATAATTAACAATTTTTCATTTAAAGAAATACCTACATTTACGAAATACATATATGAAATCATATATAATGACTTTGACATGGGAAACAGTACTTCAACATTTTACAAAATATTGATAAACTATAAAACACCCAAATCCTCATATTGGAAATATATAACAAAAGGACGCTCAATACAGTTAACTGAAGATATAAAAACAAATATCTTATCGATAAAATATACATCCTTTACACAATACTGGAAAGTGTTTAATTGGAAATGCTTGCACAGAGCATTCTTAATCCCAGACAGAATCAGTAAAATTAATTCTTCCATAAAAGGAATATGTTGCAGATGTGAGCAAGTACACAATGCAGATTGGAACCACATTTTCTTTGATTGTGTTAAAATTAAGCTATTTTGGAATGGTATTAATAACTTGCTACAAGCTTTATTTAATCATCATCTTCTTTCGGCTGTTCCCGTTAGGGGTCGCCACAGCAGATCACCTGTTTCCATTTCTTCCTGTCCTCTGCATCTTGCTCTGTCACACCAACCGCCTGCATGTCCTCTCTCACCACATCCATAAACCTTATCTTAGGCCTTCCTCTTTTCCTCTTACCTGGCAGCTTCATCCTTGGCATCCTTTTTCCCAATATACTCAGCATCCCTCCTAAGCACATGTCCAAACCAATGTAATCTTGCCTCTCTGGCTTTGTCTCCAAACCTTCCAACCTGGGCTGACCCTCTAATATACTTATTCCTAATCCTGTCCATCCTTGTCACACCCAGTGCAAATCTTAACATCTTTAATTCTGCCACATCCAGCTCAAACTCTTGCCTTTTTGTCAGTGCCACTGTCTCCAACCCATATAACATAGCTGGTCTCACTACCCTCTTGTAGACCTTCCCTTTCACTCTTACAGGTACTCGTCTGTCACAAATCACTCCTGACACTCTTCTCCACCCACTCCATCCTGCCTGTACTCTCTTCTTCACCTCTCTTCCACACTCACCGTTACTCTGAACCATTGACCCCAAGTATTTAAATTCATCCACCTTTGCCACCTCTACTCCTTGCATCCTCACCATTCCTGTATCCTCCCTCTCATTCACACACATATATTCTGTCTTAGTCCTGCTGACCTTTATTCCTCTTCTCTCTAGAGCATATCTCCATCTCTCCAAGTTCTCCTCCACCTGTTCCCTACTCTCACTACAGATCACAATGTCATCTGCAAACATCATAGTCCACGGGGACTCCTGTCTGATCTTGTCTGTCAACCTGTCCATCACCATTGCAAATAAGAAAGGGCTCAGAGCTGATCCTTGATGTAACCCCACCTCCACCTTAAATGCATCCATCACTCCCACTGCAGACCTCACCGCTGTCACACTACCCTCGTACATATCCTGTACCACTCTTACATACTTTTCTGAAACTCCTGACTTCATCATACAATACAACTCCTCTCTAGGTACCCTGTCATATGCTTTTTCTAAATCCACAAAGACACAATGCAACTCCTTCTGACATTTTCTGTACTTCTCCATCAACACTCTCAGAGCAAAGATCACATCTGTAGTGCTCTTTCCTGGCATGAAACCATACTGCTGATCACTAATCATCACCTCCCTTCTTAACCTAGCTTCCACTACTCTTTCCCATAACTTCATGCTGTGACTGATCAATTTAATCCCTCTGTAGTTACTACAGCTCTGCACATCACCCTTATTCTTAAAAATCTGTACCAAAACACTTTTTCTCCATTCCTCAGGCATTCTCTCACTTTCCAAAATTTCATTAAACACTCTGGTTAAAAACTCCACTGCTATTTCTCCTAAACACCTCCATGCTTCCACAGGTATGTCATCTGGACCAACAGCCTTTCCATTCTTCATCCTCTTCATAGCTATCCTTACTTCCTCCTTGCTAATCCATTGGACTTCATGATTCACTATCCCCACATCATCCAACATTCTCTCCCTCTCATTCTCTTCATTCATCAACCCCTCAATGTACTCTTTCCATCTCCTCAATACACTCTCCTCGCTTGTGAGTAAGTTTCCCTCATTATCCTTTATCACCTTTACCTGCTGCACATCTTTACTAGCGCAGTCCCACTGTCTAGCCAATCAGTACAGGTCCTTTTCTCCCTCCTTAGTGTCCAACCTTTCATACAACTCTTCATACGCCTTATCCTTAGCCTTCACCACCTCTCTCTTTGCCATGCACCTCATCTCCTTATACTCCTGTCTACTTTCTTCATCTCTCTGACAATCCCACTTCTTCTTTGCCAACCTCTTTCTCTGTATACTCCCCTGTACTTCCTCATTCCACCACCATGTCTCCTTGTCATCCTTCCTCTGTCCAGATGTGATACCAAGCACCTTTCTAGCCATCTCCCTTACTATCTCTGCTGTAGCTACAAAGCTATTTGGTAACTCTTCACTGCCAACCAGTGTCTGCCTTAACTCATCCCTGAACTCCACCTCACAATTACCCTTTTTCAGTTTCACCACTTGATCCTTGGTACTGCCCTCACACTCCTCCTCCTCTTCTTGATAACCAACATCATCCTATAAACCACTATCCTATGCTGCTTAACTACACTTTCCCCAGTCACCACTTTACAGTCTCCAATCTCCTTCAAACTGGCCCTCCTACATAAGATATAATCCACCTGTGTGCATCTTCCTCCACTCTTGTATGTCACCCTATACTCCTCCCTCTTCTTAAAATACGTATTCACCACAGCCATGTCCATCCTTTTCTCAAATTCCACTACCATCTGACCTTCTGCATTCCTTTAACACCATACCTACCCATCACTTCCTCATCCCCTCTGTTCCCTTCACCAACATGCCCATTGAACTCTGCTCCAATCACCACTCTCTCACCCTTGGGTACAGTCATCACCACTTCATCCAATTCACTCCAAAATTTTTCTTTCTCATCCATTGTACGCCCAGCATGTGGAGCATATGCACTAACAACATTCATCATTACACCATAAATTTCCAGCTTCATAAACATCACTCTATCCGACACTCTTTTCACCTCCAAAACACTCTCAGCATACTGTTCCTTCAGAATAACTCCTACGCCATTTCTCCTCTCATCCACACCACGATAAAACAATTTGAACCCACCTCCGATACACCTAGCCTTACTCCCCTTCCATCTGGTCTCTTGCACACACAATATACCAACCTTCCTTCTATCCATCATATCAGCTAGCTCTCTCCCTATACCAGTCATACTGCCAACATTCAAAGTTCTGACTCTCACTACCACAGTCCTAGCCTTTCTCCTCTCTTCCTGCCTTCGGCCATGTCTTCCGCCTCTTCTCCTCGTTCGGCCAACAGTAGCCCAATTTCTGCCAGCACCCTGTAGGCTAACAGTACTGGTGGCGGTCGTTGTTTACACGGGCCTCGACCGTCCGGTATAAAAATTTTTCTTGGTGTCTGCATGAAATGTTTTGGCAAAGTTTTATGCCGGATGCCCTTCCTGACGCAACCCTCCCCATTTATCCGGGCTTGGGACCAGCACAAAGAAATGCACTGGCTTGTGCATCCCCAGTGGCTGGGTTAAGCTTTATTTAATGAATCATTTTATTTAACTAAAGCTCTTGTATTATTAAATGTGAATGAAGGTCCTCATTTGAATAGGTCAAACATGTACCTAGTATGGACTATACTTGCAATTTCAAGGAAGTGTATAACAAGAAGATGGAATACGAACACAATACCAACTTTGGAAGACTTCTACAGCCCACTGAAGACCACAGCATTGTTGGAAATTAAAATTAAAGAACTAAGAATGTATCCAAAGCCATTTATCCACACCCCTTGGGGAAAAGTCTTATCATTGACTAATAGATCAGCCATGCCCCCCCCCCCCCCCGCAGCTATCTCAGTGTCCCTTTATTTGTCTCTCTCTCTCTCTCTCTCTCTCTGTGTGTCAATACAATAATTGATCAGACACTCTGATAATGGATTGGACATATTTATAAAGTAACTGCATACATTAAGATCTGTTATAGTGTCAGGCTAATGTAAATAGTATACATAGTTATTTAAGATGTTATGTATAAATATATGGAATTCATTCAATTGTATTTGAAAAATAAAAAAATATGAAAGAAAAAGATTGAAACAATATTAATTTCATGAACTTTAATCTCACTTTGACTTAGGAATGAGTTCCATTCCCAGCATGGTATTAGAAACCTAAAAAGACTTGTAGAAATTAAACCAAGAGCAACTTTTTAAATCTGGCCCTGTTTATCACTCAACTCAGAGTTAGTGAAGCATTTCCTAGAGTTAGCTTTCACATGAGTCTGGAGACACGCCTGTCTTGCTTTACCTCTCTATCCTGGGAAAGCATTTTGTAAGAGCTATACCTGTCTGTCTGATACCACACACACACACACACACACACACACACACACACACACACACATTTCCAGATCATGGTCAAATGGAGTACTAGGCAGGGTAATAGAGCAGCCATGCCCCCCCCCCCCCGCAGCTATCTCAGTGTCCCTTTATTTGTCTCTCTCTCTCTCTCTCTCTCTCTCTCTCTGTGTGTCTGTCTGTCTCTCTCTCTCTCTCTCTCTCTGTCTGTCTCTCTCTCTCTCTGTCTCTCTCTCTGTCTCTCTCTCTCTCTCTCTCTCTGTCTGTCTCTCTCTCTCTCTCTCTCTCTCTCTCTCTCTCTCTCTCTCTCCCAGTTACTATAAGCACTGCTCAGAACTGTATTATTGTCTTCTTTACTTTTGAAATGAAGACAGAGGTGTAGATTTAATTTAAAACTGTTAATGTATTTACTTTTTTTGACCAGGTTAGTCCCACTAAGTTAGTATCCTCTTTTCAGAGAGTCCTTTTGTGGAATTTATACCACTAGGGGAAATTTGCCCAGGACATCAGGGCACTTTCCCTTATTGTTTTCAATAGCTCAGATGTATGCAAAAGATCTTACAGCACCTACCATCAATGGAGGCAGATGGGGCCATGGTTTAATATCTCATCTGAAGGATGACACACTCAGGAGTGCAACACCCCCCTTAAAGTGCACTGCAGTGACAGGAATCCCTATTCTTGGTGTGGGAGAAGCAGGCCCAGTGTTAGCATTTTAGGGGCCCGCCAGCAAATGTCAAGTTGGGGCCCTTCTTGGCACTTCTAGTCTATGTATCAACCTGTCACTGCCATTCCCTTTAAGCAACCTTTTAGGAGTAGTACGCACAGACTGACCTGTAGCTACAATACTCTTGCATTATGGAAAGCCTGAGTATTACACTATGTTGGCCCATCTCACAAAGGAACATTCACAGTTATTGGCATTTAGTTGCAACAATGATATATCACAATAACTGTATGTAAAGGTTTGAACATGGGTGAAATGGCACCCTAGGCCGACTGTTTCAGCTCCCCCTCCCACACATGCAGACAGACCCTCCAGTCCTACCCTCTGTCCCCCTCATCTTGGGCTCCCCATACTACGCACTTACTTTTTTCTTGCTTTTCATACATTTTGTCTTATTCTTCAGTTTTTTGAAGACACTGTAACTTTCTATGTGCTGCGAAGAGCATTTTATTTTTTTTCCTTTTTATTTATTTATTTTTTATTTATTTTATTTAACATTTGTTGACCGGGAATGTCCGACTAGGTTCCACAGAGCCTGTTTTCAGCGGAGGCCCGGGGAGAAATGCTCCAGATGCATGTCTTTGGAATGTGGGAGGAAACCGGAGTACCCGGAGGAAACCCACGCGAACACAGGGAGAACGTGCAAACTCCACACAGAAGGCACCCCAGCCGAGAATCGAACCGGAGAACCTCTTGCTGTGAGGCGACAATGTTAACCACTGCACCACTGTGCCGCCCTTTTTACACGACCTTGTCATCCAATGATGTCTTAAACATGAACTACGATTAAAAAAAGAAATCGAGTGTTGTTCAGCTTTAGTTTTCCTTACATCCTTTCAGCGCACCTTTCCTAACCAAGACAGCACAGGAATAACCATTTAGGACATAACGCAAGTAAGCCAGGCCCAGGAAGCCACAAGGTTATAGATGCTTGGAGATGGTTTCCCAACCTTTTAATCCAATGGTGACCTAAACAGAAATCATGAGTGAGAAACGAATTTCAGTCTTATATTTTTATTTTTTTGTCTTTCAAGGAAGATATTAAGTTGTGCCCAAGCCTAAATGTTCAAAGGTGATAAAATAGTAGTTCACAATAAACTAGCAAGCCAGTTGTGAGGATACACAGATCAATCCCAGAATACTGCCTGCCTAACACCCCCACAAAAAAGGCAGTCACTGCCCATGCATCCTACTGGTGTTAGAGTGGGATGAAAGCAGATGTAAAATTCCCAGAGTCATGTATTTCAAGTGACTGCTGACGTAAATATACATACCATACCTCCTCACTTCTCACCCCTAACCTCCAAAGGTAGCTGCCTGTATATGTGCCTGATATATGATTGTGAGGAAAGTAAAAAAATAATGATTACAGACACTGCCGACCCGCAACAGCGTTTGTGGAGACCCAGACAGTCAAGGACGATTAAGGGAAATGATTACAGACACTGCCGACCCGCAACAGCGTTTGTGGAGACCCAGACAGTCAAGGACAATTAAGGGAAATGATTACAGACACTGCCGACCCGCAACAGCATTTGTGGAGACCCAGACAGTCAAGGACGATTAAGGGAAATGATTACAGACACTGCCGACCCGCAACAGCATTTGTGGAGACCCAGACAGTCAAGGACGATTAAGGGAAATGATTACAGACACTGCCGACCCGCAACAACATTTGTGGAGACCCAGACAGTCAAGGACGATTAAGGGAAATGATTACAGACACTGCCGACCCGCAACAGCGTTTGTGGAGACCCAGACAGTCAAGGATGATTAAGGGAAATGATTACAGACACTGCCGACCAGCAACAGCTTTTGTGGAGACCCAGACAGTCAAGGACGATTAAGGAAGTTCCCTGTATCCATTTATACTGTCTGTGGAATATAAGGCACCAGAATTCTAGAAGATCTAAGTGTTTGAATGTTTTGTGATATATTTTATGCCTTCCTTTTGAAATATAATTACTTGTTAGCTGTATTTTTATTGATACCCAGAAGAATAATGTATGTGCCCTGGCATTACTGGGTGTGTGTACAGATAAAAATCAGTGATATTTCTTTACACACACACATACACACACCATAGCAATACTAGTTTTTCACTTATTTTAGCAAATAGCAATACATTGTGTAACACTAGTACTGCCACACCAGATCATTGACTGTTGTTTAGCAGTCATCAGACAGCAGCAGGAGTAAGTCACTTTAATTTATGTCATTGAGAAGTAATGCATAAGTGTCACTGTCCCTGATTTCACAGACCTTCTCTGGTTTTGCTCATAATTTTTATTTATTTATTTAATTTGTTATTTTAAATTTGTTTACTGGGATGGTCCGACTGGGCTAGTAGGCCATTTTCAGCAGAGGCCCAGGGAGAAAAGCTCCATACAGTGTAATATATACAATGAGAAGACATATATATGCAAAGCATGCTGAATTACAGTCATATATATGCCATCCTGACAGCGGTTCACATATGCAATAGATTACAAACATGTCAGCAAAAGCAGACTGCATTGTTACAAGACTAGATATTGTCACACACAGTGTGTTGGGGTAAGAGACAGGCAAACTGTAGGACACAATCTATACTTTTTGCACCTGAATCAGCTGAAAGGTGTATGGGGATCACATTGGCTGGGAGATCAGAGAGAAGCTGAAGAACACAGTGAATGAGTAGGGAGTATGGGAGGGGCATGTCTTGTTCACCCAGGGGTAGTGCAGGAGACAAATTAGTAGGTAGTATGGGAGGGGCATGTCCTGTTCACCCAGGGGTAGTGCAGGAGCGTGAATGAGTAGGTAGTATGGCAGGGGCATGTCCTGTTCACCCAGGGATAGTGTAGGAGACAAATTAGTAAGTATAGGAGGGGGTGTGTCCTGTTCACCCAGGGGTAGTGCAGGAGACAAATTAGTAGGTAGTAGGGGAGGGGCATGTTCTGTTCACCCAGGGGTAGTGCAGGAGACAAATTAGTAGGTAGTAGGGGAGGGGCGTGTTCTGTTCACCCAGGGGTAAGGCAGGAGCATGAACAAGTAGGCAGTTTGAGAGGGGCATGTCCTGTTCACCCAGGGGTAGTGCAGGAGTGTGAATAGGTTCATAGGTTGGTATAGGCTATCGGCCCTGGGGCCTATACAAGCCTAGCCATAACAATTCCCTGGCTATTTCTTCCCACAGTATTTACTTCCCTGGATCCCTGTCTAGCAGGGCAACTGACATGATCCCCAGAGTAAATTTTCTATCTGTCATCCAATCATCAAGGTTCCTTTTGAAGAGGGCCAAAGAGGTGCTCTGCTTGACATGTATGGGCAGTCTATTCCAGAGTATGGAAAGTCTCTAGGACAGGAATCTATCCCTCCAGCATGTTCTGTTTATTGTGGTGACAAGATTTAGGTCGCTAGAGCGTGTAGCTCTGAGGGATTGGGATTTCTTTAAGTGAAGCATGTCCAACAGCTCAGGGTTTGACATGGCCTTGTATGTTAAGCAGAGATCGCCTCTGAGTAGACAATATATGACAGAGTATAGGTGGAGTTTTTTTAGATGGTCAGCATAGGGCATCTGCTTTAGGCCTGTGATTCTTGTAGTGAGGTATTTCTGTGCCCTTTCCAGCTGTTGCAGATGTCTTGAGAGGTACATACCAAATGGGGCATTCTATTCTATAATGGGTCTAATAAGGGATGAGTACAGTGGGACAATGACCTCCTTTTTTCTGGATGAAAAGCCCTTAGTGATGAGGTGTGCCACATAGAAGAATTTCCTGACTGTTGTGGCGATGTAGTTATCGAAGGTGAGACCACTGTCCACCTGTGTCCATAAGTCTCTTATCACACTTTTGGTGTTTAGTGTACTGCCACCTATGTGGTAATTCATGGGTACATGTTTTTTCCCAAAGGGTATAACTATACATTTCTTGGCATTGAGCTTGAGCCCATGGCTCTGGCACCAAGCATCCATTTCTGTAAGGCCCTTTTGTAAAATATCCACATCATTTGGGGATTCAATAATGGCTCCCAGTTTGCAGTCATCTACGAACTTTGTTAGCCAGAGTCCCTTAGTGTTGGCCTGTACTTCAGAGAAGTAGATGCCAAACAAGAGCGGTCCCAGGACTGAACCCTGAGGTACTCCACTTGTCACTTGTCTAGAGATGGATTTGGAGTCGACTACTTTTACAGTGTGAGTTCTGTCAATAAGCTAGTTGGCAACCCATCGAGCGATGTAGGGATTAATGCCCAGCTTAGTAAGTTTATCTATGATTCCAGAGTGGGGGATGGTGTCAAAAGTCTTGGCGAGGCCCAAATAGGCTGTGCGAACCACCTTACCCTTGTCCACGGCTCTGGAGACTGATTCGAAGAAGTCAATCAAGTTCAGGAGACAAGATCGACCTTTCACGAACCCAAACTGCATGGGGTCCAGTGTTTGAAGGTTGCCAATGTCTTTGTTTATAAGTTCCATAATAGTACGTTCCATGGCCTTGCAGATCAGGCTCTTCAGACTGATGGGGCAGTAGTTCCTGGGATCCAAGGTGGATCCCCCCTTGTGGAGTGGGATAACTGTAGCTGTGCACCACTCAGTGGGCATGAAGCCTGAGGGGAGGCTATGATTAAACATGAGACTTAGGTGAGGTGCCAGTTCATTTTGTAGTTCAGGTAGTACACAGCCTGGGGTGTCATCTGGTCCCATGGATGCTGTATTCTTAGCTTTGGAGAGCACAAGAGTAGGTAGTATGGGAGGTGCATGTCCTGTTCACCCAGGGGTAGTGCAGATACGTGAATGAGTAGATAGTATGGCAGGGGC
Source organism: Protopterus annectens (assembly GCF_019279795.1). Taxonomy (NCBI): domain Eukaryota; kingdom Metazoa; phylum Chordata; order Ceratodontiformes; family Protopteridae; genus Protopterus; species Protopterus annectens. The sequence goes on from NC_056742.1 coordinate 493,420,730, forward strand.
ATGTCCTGTTCACCCAGGGGTAGTGCATGGGTGTGAATGAGTAGGTAGTATGGGAGGTGCATGTCCTGTTCACCCAGGGGTAGTGCAGAAGCGTAAATGAGTAGGTAGTATGATGGGCATATCCTGTTCACCCAGGGGTAGTGCAGATGCGTGAATGAGTAGATAATGTGGCAGGGGCATGTCCTGTTCACCCAGGGGTAGTGCATGGGTGTGAATGAGTAGGTAGTATGGGAGGGGATTGTCCTGTTCACCCAGGGGTAGCGCAGGAGCACAGCCACTTGTTATTTAGGTGTTTCTTGAGAAGAGGTTTGAATTTGGAGGTTATGGCACTGTTGTGTATATGTTGGGATATAGAGTTCAAGGTTTTTCCTATTTGGTTTGATCACAGAGATTCTCCCAAGCTATTGTTGGCTTTGGTGACTTTAGCAGTAGTTTGTCAGATGAACGTTGGGTTCGGTTGGTTAAGGGTGTACTAGATTTTTTAGGGATGGACATCTCTCAGGTTGATGTACAGCGGCATGGGCAATAATAAGCTGGTTCAATGACAGCAGATTTGGTAATTCAAGCCATTTTAGTTGTTTTATGGCTGTGCAGTGGTGGGTTCTATTGGAGAGGTTAGTTGCAAATCTAGCTATTTTGTGGTAGCAGGTTTCTAATTTGATTAGGTCAGTTTTTCTAAGGTTAGTGAAGCTTGGGGAAGCATACGGTGTAGTTGATAAAAGACGTGTTCTAGCAATAGATTGTTTTGTGGTTGGATTAAGAAATGGTTTGGCTCTATACAGTGAGCCAAGTTTAGTGTGGACCTTCCTTTTTAATGGTAAGGGTTCTATGCTTATCATATTTCAGTGAATTGTCAATTTTGATACCTAGCAACTTGGTATTGTCGACTGGTTCGGCACTGGAGTTTTGTTATTTGTGAATAGCGTGAGGTTTGTCTTGTTTGGGTTTAGTATTAAACAAAAACGACCTAACCACAAGCCCAAAAGTGTAAAATCAATTTAATATAAAGCACTTTTCGTCATTGTTATACAGTAACTTCTTCAGATAAACAGACAAAGATTCTCATAACATTTTAAGTAGTAGTCACTATAAAATCACATGATGAAGATCTTCCAGTCAACAAAGAGTTACTACAATAGAACTTGTAGCTAAAGTAACAGCACTACAGTCATTTTTACATCTCTATAAACGCTGTGAATTTTATAATTATCAGATTGTCAAATCAAGAATATATTACTAGGATCTCTATTATGATTTGTAAATACAAGTTGTGAAAGTAAATTCTATACTTAAGAAATAATACCTGAAAAATAATACATGAAGAAATGGCACATAAAGAAATACATGTATAAAATCTGTGCCAGTATTATTACAATAGTGTCATCTATTCAAGCTTTTTAACTTGAGAAGACAAGTAATATTACATGCTTCATTTAAACTCGGGTTGCAGAAAGCATTAAATCTCAACTGCCAAACTAATTCACGCTCTTCCAACAATAAATTCATAGGGCCACCTCTAATGTCAGCCTGAATCTGATCAATGGCTTTGAAGTTGAACCTGTGACTGCCACTTAACTGAGCGTGTTTAGCCAGAGTTATCAGGCTTGTTTTTATCCATGGCATATGTGTGTTCATAAATTCTGTCACGGAACCTACATTCCGTCTTCCCAACATAAAAAGCTGTACAGAATTTGCACTTTGCAACATACACCACATATTTGGAATCACAATTTAACTTGTAGTTGAGATTGTGCTACTTCTCATTAATCGTAAATGACCTTCCTGTTTCGATAAGTTTACACATCCTACATTTACCACAAGTGTACATACCTGCATGTCTATGAGAGGCACTTAAACACTTACTTTCCAGTAAGTTTTTGAGGTTGAAACCTCTTCTAAAAACTAGTTTCAGTGCATTACCTAGTTTTCCACTAAAGAAAAATTCCATGAAATCACAATTTTTATATAAGATGAACCTTACTTTAGTGCTGTCTTTACAGTATGTTGTTATAAAACTAGTTCTGTAATTGGGCACTATATTATCATGACTTAGCTCTAACTATTGTTCAGTGCACTGGATCAAGTGATTACTGTGTTGACACTCAGGAACGTTGGTAGCCTGGTAGCCTGGCAGCCACACAGTATAGGCTTGATTAACCCATTGGATCTTTTGTGTTGTACTTCGTCCACTAATGAACTGATAAGGTCAATGGGGTACCCCCTCTGTTGGAACATATTATTAAGAAGGTTATATTCAATGATAAAGTCACTGTTTAGTGAGACCATTTTAGCTGCTCTAATTAATTGACCCTTAACGATAGAACATTTTTGTGAGAAAGGGTGACTACTTGTAAAATGGAGAAAGGAGTTACAGTAGGTCTTTTTTCTAAAGATTTTAGAAACTAGTCTACCATTCACAGCATCCTTACTCAACCTAATATCAAGGTAATCTATAGACACACAGCTAAAATTTGAGGTAAATTCCAAAAAGTCAGTTGTTTGATTTAAATAATCAACAAATATCTGTGCCTGTGTAGCGTTCCCTCTAAAGATGATAACAATATCATCCAAGAAATGGGTGTAAAACACCAGGTTCGCCGTGTGTTGGGAATTTTTGAAAATTAATTCTCTTTCACAATATGCCATAACAAGACTGGCCAGACTGGCCCCACATGGCGAACCCAGAGCCACTCCTCTCTTCTGGAGATAGAACTCCTTGTCAAAAATAAAATAGGTATTAGTAAGAATTATGTCAACGAGTTCCTCTATCAGGTATATCTCCAATGCTGGTGCATTTTTGGATTTCAACAATAAGCTCGCCCATTCTACCGCCTCTAGGTGGGGAATAGAGGTATAAAGGTCTTTGACATCAATAGTTAGAAAGTTGTTGCTATTGAAGTCAAGATCATTCATCTTATCTGGGAAAGTCCAAGAGTCCTTACACACCTGAGTTTCAGACTTCAAATATTTTTGTAAGAGGGTGTCAACAACCTTAGCACAGGGGTATGTAATTGAACCTCTCCCATCTATAAGAGGTCTCATAGGTGGATTTAGTACATCTTTATGTACCTTAGGAATACCAAACAGTACAGGTGTTTTAGGGCATGGTATTGTCATGTAATTATACATATCCATGTCAATTTTAGCTTCAATAAACAAATCGTTTAAGTAACCTCTTATATGATGTTGGGCTGTATTCATTTTGTTTAGTGATGCTTTAGAATATGCATCACTATTCAAAACCATTTTCATTCTGGTATTATCATCTGCAAGATCGAAGATAGCTAAACCCCCACCTTTATCAGGTTTAACAACCCTCTCTTGTGAACATCTTAGTGCTTGTAAAGCTAATCTTCATGAGTGACATTGTGTTTTCTAAACTGTGCATTATTAATGAAGTTGTGAGAGAATGCCATATGCCTCAAATCTAGTTCACAAACATTTTCAAAGATGTTCATTACCGGGTGTAATGGGGGGTTAAATGTACTAGAGATCCTATAAGTCTGATCTTTGTTGATAATATTACCAAATAAGACAGTGAGGTTAAGCTTCCTAACAAAACATTTTAAGTCCAAGATGGTATGTGCAATATTAATACGTCGACTAGGGACAAAAGTATTGCCCTTAGCAAGAAGATCCATAAGGACTGGATCCACACTGTTAGAAGAATAATTAAAAAATATTAAAGTCACCAGCAGAATTTTTCATGATGTTTACATTAGGATTACTGTCCTGTGCTATCGTCTGCATCTGTTGTTGCGATGTTTGTTCTTTTGGTTTTGGTAATGTTGCCTCTTGGGGATGGCTCCAGGATGTTTGGCATTGTGAAAATTTTGGTTGTTGTTTACCCCCCTGTCCTCTTGCTGATGGACAATGGGGCGGGCAATATTCTGATTCCGGATGTGTTCACTACATCTTACTGTATTAGCATCTGGACCAGCGTCACCCACTTCCTCGGTGGTAGTGAAATTGTTATTCTCCTGTTGTACTAGATTGTTAACTTCATTAGGTGCCCACACCTGGGCTGTTGATGGTCTAGGATATGCTGTGCCGTTACTGTAAGCTAAATGGTCACGCTTTATTTTTTTTTTTATTTTATTGTTCCTTAACCTTTCTAGCAGGTGGTCTATGCTAGAGAAGGTTCTTTCATAGTCATATTTGTATCGTAGAAAGTCTACATCAGAAGTAATCTCTGTATTTAAATCGGACACTTCCTTACTCAGTGCCTCAATTTGAATAGTATAATGTTTCACCATAAGTTGCATAAGGTCAAAACCTTGTTGGTCTGGTTTGGGTTTAGTATGAGTTGGCTTTCTGTAAGGTATTGTTCTATGACAGTGAATGCTGCTTGGGTTCTGTGCAAGAGTTCTGGGAGGGAGGGTGCTGTGCAGATGATGGTGGAGTCATCAGCATATTGCACTATTGTGGCCTGGTTGGATACAGTACAAAGTTTATTGGTGAAAATAGAGAAGAGAAGTGACCCAAGAATTGAGCCTTGTGGGACACTTACTAAGACAGGTAGCAGGGATGAGATATTATCTTGCCACTTCACTGCTTGTTGACGTTCAGATAGCTATGAAACTAGGTGATTGCTGATTGGGAGAGCTTAATGGTAAACAATTCATAGAGTAGTTTTTCATGGGAAATTGTGTCAAGAGCTCCCCTCTTCCTTCTCTCCTGGCTAACCTTCAGACCTTTCAAATTTCTCTCATAGTCATACATTGTTAATGCAACTAATATCTACATCCAACCCTATGCTTATTGTCTATCATCCTCCAGGACATTTTTCTTTAACCTCCTAGTTGCTTAATTGAAGGACTACCTGCCTGACTGCATTTTAGAAGCTGTTTGGAAATTCAACCCTTTTGTATGTAAATCAAATTTATCTTTGTACTTTATTTGTATTTCTTACATGCATTATCATTATGTGTTGCAACACTGTATTGTGGAGCTTTTTTCCCCGGGCCTCCACTGAAAATGGGCTCTTGTGCCCAGTGGTCCTCCCCGGTCACCAAACTGGAATAAATAAATAAATAAATAAATAAATAGATAGATAGATAAATAATTATGTAAGTAGATGTAAGTAGGGTGATTAAGAGTGTGAGTAGCAGGAGCATGTTGTGCGTGGTAAGATTGGGATACCTATGAGAAGTATGTTGTGAGATTTGAGTTTAAGTGACTTAGAGTACTTGGAGAACTAGGGTAGTGGGTGTGGGAAAAGAGAGAGAGAATAGAAGGAGAGATGCAGAGATTGGAATGGTTTGGAAGGTCTGATTGGTCTAAGGGAAAAATTGTAGTGGAGAGAAGTAGAGATTGGTCAATGTATTAGACTGTCTTGGGATGTGATTGGTTGATGTGAGAAAGGGTTAACTGTAAGTATAAATGTAGTGAAAGTAGGGGTGTGTGGGAATTGGGGTAGGGTAGGGAAGTGGAGTGAGCCCGAGCATAGCGAGGGTGAATGGAGCGGGTTGGATTGGGTTGTGGTCGCAGTAGACTAACCAAAAAACAATCAGTTAGTATAGTGTATTTGCTGAGAGTTATTTTGGCTATCTTTTTTAACATACAGAAAAAGAGTAAGTAGAGATGATGAACAGGTGATTGCCTATGGAAAGAGGGAATCAATACAGCGACCAGGAGATGTATGAGCAGTGGCAGGGTAAGACAGCTGCTAACCAGTGCCAGTAGAAAAACTGAGAAAGGTGAGAGAGAAATTGAGAAAGGACAGAGAGACAGAGGGAGTTTAAATTATGTTAGGTGGTGTGCTTACAGAAATTACACTTACTGAGAAATGGCAGGTATATTTGAGGGAAAAACATACATTAACAGTAAAAACAGGCTTGCAGTGTCACTTTAGCTACTTTATGTAGGCGTATTTGGAGTCACACTGGGGATGGTAGTGTTCTGTACTGCATCAATGGCCTGGGGATACTACATTAATGGTAAAAGCAGACTTGCAGTGTCACTCTAGCTGCTTTGTGTAGGTGTATTTGAAGTCACACTGGGGATAGTAGTGTTCCATACTGCATCAACGGCCAGAGATACTACCAGTTCCCTGAAAGAGAAAACCATCCCTGAAGACTGGAGGCATCAGCTCTTCTTAATATCCAAGGTATACACTGAGATCAGTCACTCTGGGCTGCTGATCTCTCTAGTGTTTATCTTGTTTATGTTCATCATCAGCTTTATCCTAACAAGGTCATATCACAACTATGTTCAGATTAAAAAGCATAATCGGGAAATTAATATATTTTTAATCCTCATTTTTCCCCAATGAGCAGCAGCTTTTGCAGGACACCCATGCAGTCAAGGATGATTAAAGGGCCCCCTGCAGCCACAGATATTGTAGGTACCTTATGCTGGTTATGTTGTTAGTTTTAGTGGAGATGATGTCCACCAGCAGGGTTTAGGTGACTGTGTCAGTAGTAAAATATTCAATGGAATTGCAAAGCCTGTTTCTTCATAAAACACTGTTACCATAACCAGAGATATCTCTGAATTTTAAAGTAGATACAAATAAGAGTTATTAACCACCTGGTTTAATATGTATACAAGATTGCTGTACTAGCTTTTGTTGGTTTGACAGACATGTTACAAAATATCAGGATAAGATTAGTTGCTGTGGTTGGGGGCCCCTTAGGTACAGAGGGACCCCAGCGACTGCAGAATATGATGGTGCCTAAAGCCGGTTGTGGGGAAAAGAACCACAAACCTTCTACATCAAAGGCAAATATCCTACCTGTTATGCTACTAGCACTGCTTTCAAATTTTATAGAACAAAAACTAAGGGCCATTTGCTAAACAAAACAGTTGTACATTGAAAACAGACTTATCATGATCAACAGTAAACTTCTCAATTCTTGAAGCTCACATTCATTGAAAATGCATTGAAACACATTAATTGAAAATGTACCCTGACAATGACAGATTAAGTGTATCTTTTGTTCCCCTGAGCTGTTCTCAAACCATGGGCCCCCAGGATACAATTTTAGGGTTCCTATTACCTTATCGAAAAGCTGTCATATTGAATGGCTTTTCACTGAGCTGGAAAAGACAAAAGCTGAAAATAGCGAAAACGCTAATGAACAAATTCTTTCCCTGGGAAAGAAATTGCTTGGCCATCCTTGTGAGTTTGCCCTTTTCCCCACTGTAGTGTGAGCTCGGAGTTGGTATATTTAGTGAGGGTGTTTGTGGGGGGAATAGCCTCCTACATTGGGGGGGTATGGGGGGTGAAGCCCTCCACTATGTTATGTTTACATTAGTGTGTAGTTGGTAGTAGGGCTAGCAATTTCTTTCCCAGGGAAAGAATTCGCTCATTTGCGTTTTCGCTATTTTCAGCTTTTGACTTTTCCGGTTTGATGAAAAGCCATTTGATATTATGACTTTTCAATAAGGTAATATAGACCCATCATTTTAGGACCATGCATAAATGCATGTGTTATGTGACTCATCTTCCTGATTTACTTGTGATGCATTTCTTGTTAAATACAGCAACATTTATTAGAGTGCATTTTAAATTTGTAGTTGTAAGCATTTTTCCCATTAAGCAGTGAAACAAAATGCATGAACCAATAAATGACAAAATTACCAACTTCAGAAATTTTCAACCAATTCTAATGACATAATGTAAGTATGCAGTCCAGATGGAGAGGATTGAGGTTCTTGTAGCTAAGGGATGGGGTTTGAGTCTGAGCAAGGTAATTAACTAACCTAACATACACTTAATCTGTCATTGTCAGGGTACATTTTCAATTAATCCTTCAAAGCCCCCGGGCCTGTGGAAATTACGGCCCAGACCGCAGAATCCTTTATAAACGCATTCTATGAACACCTTCAGGAATGCATGGATCATGCAATCCCAAATAAAACCAAGTCCCAATCCTCCAAAGGCAGACGTCGTGTCTGGTGGACCCCAGCCATAAACAAACTATACAATAAAAGGAGGAAGCTACTACATGATAGAGCAAAATCCCAAAAAGGAAAGGCATCTCTGATCAGTATTAGCAAAAAACTAAGGGCACTCATAAAATCATCTAAGGCCAGCTTCGAGAGAAAAATTGCACAGGACACTAAGGATAATCACAAGGCTTTCTTTAGTTATGTTAGGAACCTTGGTGGGAATTCCCAGATATGCTCAGAATTAGTCCAAAATGACAAAAAATACACTGATCCCACAGACATTGCCAACATCCTAGCTGACAGGTTCAGCGCAAACTTCTCCCCCCCCCCACCAAAAGGGCAAATATCTATCCCAACAGAGTGCTGCCCCCCGACATCTCAGATGCTCAGGTAAGAGCCGCCCTCTCCAAAGCAAAAATCACAGCATCAATGGGACCAGATGGTGTCCCGGGCTGCGTCCGACATGAACTCCAAGAAGAGCTAAACCCAAACATAAAACTACTGTTCAATCTTAGCCTTACTACAGGATATGTACCCAAAGAGTGGCGTACAGCAACAGTGGTCCCTCTCCACAAAGGTGGTGCCTCAACGGATCCTGGAAACTATCACCCCATAAGCCTGACTAGCTTGGTCTGCAAAGCTATGGAAAGGATCATCATGGACCTCATAAATAAAGATATTGGGGACCTACCCAGTTTGGCTTTGTTAAGGGAAGATCCTGCCTCTTAAACCTGGTTGATTTCTTTGAAACAGTCACCAAGGCCATTGATGAGGGGAAGGTGGTCCACACAGCCTATCTGGACCTCGCAAAAGCCTTCGATACAATACCCCACTCGGGCATTATAGATAAGCTCACCAGCTTAAATATAAACCCCTATGTCACTAGATGGGTTGCAAACTGGCTCAAGGACAGAACCCACATGGTTAGAATTGCTGGAGCCATGTCAGACTCCAAACCAGTTACAAGTGGCATCCCACAAGGCTCAGTCCTGGGATCTCTCTTGTTCGGTATATATTTCTCGGCAGTACAGGCCAACACGGAAGGACTGTGGCTGACCAAGTTCGCAGATGACTGCAAACTAGGCACCATGATCAACTCTTCAGCCGACACAAGCATCCTCCAAAAGGGCCTCATAGAAACAGACAACTGGTGCCAGAGCCATGGCCTCAAGCTAAATGCCAAAAAGTGTATAGTCCTCCCCTTTGGCAAAAACAAAGTGCCCACAAATTACCACATAGGTGGTAATCCATTAAGTACAGAAGAAGTCATTAGGGACCTGGGGACCAAAGTTGATAGCAATCTCTCATTTGACAACCATGTGGCCAAAGTGGTTAGAAAAACATTTTATATAGCCCACTTAATCATGAAGGGATTCACATCTAGATCAGGAGAGGTCATCGTGCCTCTTTACTCATCCCTCATCAGGCCCATAATTGAGTACAATGCCCCTTTTGGGACGTACCTTACCAGACACCTGCAGCAACTGGAAAGACCCCAAAAGTACCTCACCAAGAGGATCAAAGGGCTCAAACAGATGCCATATGCTGCCCGGTTAAAGAAACTCCAGCTCTACTCAGTGGCATACCGCCTGCTCAGAGGCGATCTGTGCCTGACGTATAAAGCCATGTCCAACCCGGAATTAATGAACATGCTGCACCTCAGAAAATCCAAATCCCATCGAGCTACGCGCTCGAGAGACTTGAACCTCAGCACTGAAAGAAATTGGACATGCTGGAGGGACAGATTCATAACCCAGAGGCTCCCTTCACTCTGGAATAAAATCCCAGTCCAGGTTAGGCAGAGTCCCACATTGACTCTCTTCAAGAGGAATCTTGATGAGTGGATGGGAGATTGTAGGTTTACCCCGGCTATCACTTCTGTGTCACTGTTAGACAGAGGTACAGTATACTAACCTCAAAAAAAGGCATAGCAAAATTAATTTAAAATGGGTGGCGAAAGCCAAACACACTCTGGCTAGGCTTATAAATGCCCTAGGGCAGATAGCTTAGTATGAACCTATGAACCTATGAACCTATCCCTAACTAAGGCATTTTACACACACTCACACACACACACACACACACACACACACACACACACACACACACACACACACACACACACCCCCCACACTCACCCACACACACCCACTCAGACCCATACACACACAGACACACACACACACACACACACACACACACACACACACACACGCACGCACAGATGCACACACACACACAGACACACACACCCCACACTCACCCACACACACCCACACAGACCCATACACACACACACACACACACACACACACACACACACACACTCACACACCCACACCACACTCATACCACACACACACACACACACACACCACACTCACAGACACACACACACACACACACACACACACACACACACACACACACACACACACACACATATATACACACACACACACACATATATATATATATATATATATATATATATATATATATATATAAATCCAAAAGTACCCAACAACAGAGGAGATGTCGACAGAGAAAAGACAAAGAAAATCTGCTTCTGTTTGAGTGAAATGTTCAATTAGTAAAGTTTTAACTGATTGAATCCCTTCGTTGTTAGGGATGCATGCGAATAGCGACACTACATCCATGGTTACTAAAGTAATACCATGGATGTCGTCCAGTGTACTGACGACCTGATACAAATCAGTTAAGAATTTCCCTGTGTCACTCAATATATAATCATAGCTACCTAATACTGTCTTCAGCTTCAGCTTAGAATCAAGATAGATAGAAATTGGCTCAGTGAGCCAACCTGAACCAGCAACAATCGGCCTAAAAGGTGGTGTTCGGTCATTTTTATGAATTTTGGGGAGTCCATTTATCCTGGGTATCAAGGGAAAATCTACTTTGAAATAATTAAATAACTCAGACGTTATCAGATTTAAAGATTTTAGCAGGATATTCTATATAACTGTTGATGATGCCATTTCCTATTGTTATAACGTCTGATGAAGCGGATACGTCCGTGAAAGCGCTTACGAAATAAAGTTCTGTCTTTTACATGAACTGTGCTTCTTATTTTTACCTACAAGGTTTATCGGTAGTTGGATGTTGGAAATCTACCTTTGCAAACTTGGTTACTGAACGCACATTGTTTCCTACGTGGTATCTACGCTTGGAAGCAGCGTTTTATTCTGTCGACATCTCCTCTGTTGTTGGGTACTTTTGGATTTATCTAAAGTTTGCATTTCTTCGGTTGGGCTCATTGGTTTTTCATATATATATATATATATATATATAGATAGATATATATATATATATATATATATATATATATATATATATATATATATATATATATATATATATATATATATATATATATATATATATACAATTATAAGACAATATAACCTAGTATCTTGGAAATGTTTTCCAGCCTTAAGGGTAGCGCACACTTTCCTTAAGGAAGAACAAAGCAACAAAAAGTGAAAACTAGTTGTACAGGAAGTTGTTAGAAATACTTATGTAAGATCCATGTCAAAGACAACTTTGCATTCTTAGTAAAAATAAGAAAATAGGATTCAAGCTGGACTTGCACTGCATGTGATTTGTTTTTACTACTGTTTTTGCTACTTTTCTGTAAAAAAAAAAAAAAAAAAACTGTAAGCCTGTTTCCTACCTTTCCTGTAACTAGTGTTCCAGATACAGATTTGCTGTATCCAGGACTGTTTGTAAGCTTCTGAGCCCCCCCCCCCAAGCCTTTCTGTGTTGGAGGGAAGCCTTCTAGCTTATCAGTGGGAGTGGTAAGCATTAGGTAACCTGTCTACCACATAAGGAGTGGTTCTGGCCCAGAATTTGTAATTATTGGCGGTTTGGGCAATCTTCCATCTCTCTCAACTTTCTGATTTGAAAGCCTGTATTTGCACTTGTTTCTGTCCTGTAACTCGTCTAGTGCAGATACAGATTCTTAGTTTTAGCACTTAAATTTGCTTATTCATACTCGGCACTTGTTCATAACTTGTAAGTACTAATTACTATAGCACTCAATCTTCCTCATTACCTAAAGGAAAACAGTTTTTGTACTTACTTTTCTCACTGGCGTTGAGAAAAACAGCTCTTGTACTCACTTTCCTCACTTGTCTAGAGGAAAATAGTTTTTTATTCAGGCATGTCCAAGGGTCAGCTCCCAGTGTTCTCCCCTGTCTATCTGATGAATCTGGGCATCTTGAGGCAATGTAGAAATTGCTTCATGTACACAGACAACCCTCTCCTCCTACCACCCAACACTACAACCTGTGAGAGATGCACTTATCTAGCCAAACTGGAGGTAAAGCTCTCACCAAGCAAGACTGAACCTGACAGTCATGAGGAGAAGGTAAACATTTGCACCACATCACACTCATCACATAGTCTCACTACGTCTACACCACCAAAATCCACACATAGAACCTCAAAAACATTTGCGGAGGCTCTCAATAATAATCTGCCTAAGCAACAGAGACCTCCAAAGCAGAAACACAAGCAACCACCATCCCCCAATACAACCCAAGTGACACATAGCCCACAGATTCAGTGTGCCACTCAAACACAGCCAATAAGGCAAAACAACATACCCAACACACTAGTCATAAGTGACTCTATAGTCAGGCACACTGATGTCCCACTCACCAGGCTAAACAAGGAGAAGGTTACTGTCAGCTACCTGTCGGGTGCCAGGATTCGCCACATAACCCACGCACTCAGGTCACTCAACAACAAGTACAAATATGACTCTGTCATTGTCCATGTTGGAGTGAATGACCTGAGATGTACCTCCCTGGACTACATGAAAAGAGACATGGAAGAGCTCTGCGATCTTGTAGCCCAGGCAGGTATGACCCTAGCCCTGAGAAGCATTCTGCCATCACCCAGAATGATACCGCAGTACAAGGACAAAATGATTGATTTCAACAATTGGCTAAGCTTCTGGTGTCATTCAAAGGGGATCCAGTATCTGTCTGCTTGGGATGACATGGCCGACAGACCACGATGCTTTGCCACAGATGGCCTGCACCTGTCGCCCCTAGGATTCTGGATACTGGCTAAGGCTCTTGCTGCCCCTATAGTGCCTTTTTTAGGCAGGGTTCAAGTAACAATTTCATCACCATAACAGGAACAGGCAAGCAAAAACTGAGGGTAATGCTACTCAATGCTAGAAGTCTAAATTTCAAAATGCATTCACTCGAGGCACTCCTTAAAATGGAGAACATTGATATCTGTGCAGTGACTGAGACCTGATTCAAGGCTCCAGAGAGCACCCTTGCACTACCAGGCTATAACTCATACCACACTTTTCGGCCATCTAACCTGGACCGAAACATCAAAGGTGGGGGTGTGTCCATATTCATTAAGGATATCCACACCTCTAGGCTAGTTGCTCAGCATAATGCATCCGAGGTTATCCAAGTGCAACTAACTCTTGGCAAAACTGCAATCCAAATTGTAGCTTGCTACAGATCCCCACCATGCCCCAGGATTCCCACTCCTCTTTTCTTGATGTACTGGAAAATATTAGGGTTCAACCAAACACCCTAATAATGGGCGACTTCAACTACCCCACCATTAACTGGGAAAACTACTCTTGTACTAACTCCTTAGCACAACGCTTTCTGGAATTCATAAACTCCAATGCCCTAGATCAACTTATCCACACCCCCACCAGGGGCAACAATATCCTAGACCTAGTCATTACCAACATGAGTGACCGGTGTTCCACACCTGAAGTCAACTCCTCGTTGGTCCGATCCGACCATAAGCTAACCACCCTTAATATCCACATTCCACCTCCACCCCCCCCCCCCCATTAAGGAAACCATTGTAAAAAATTTCTCTAAAGCCAACTTCATTCTTCTTAAGACAGAAGTGGTGAACTTCATGACACCCATGCAGATGGACAATACAGTTACAACTGCTGAATCCTACACAAATGTACTCTATAAGCACTTACATGAGTGCATGAATCGTGCTATCCCAAACAGAACCAAGACGCTATCCTCCAAAAAAAGGAAGCCAATCTGGTGGTCCCCTGTCATAAACAAACTGTACAACAGAAGGAAGAAACTGTTGCAAAAGAGAGTAAAATCCCATGAGTGGAGGAGCTCCCTGGTCAGCCTCAGTAAGAAGCTGAGAACCCTTCTAAGATCCTCCAAAGCTAGCTATGAAAATAAAATTGCCACTAATTCCAAGGACAACCACAAAGCATTCTATAGCTATGTCAAGAATCTCAATGGCAACACCCAGATCTGCTCTGAGTTACAGCACAAAGGCATGAAAATTACAGAACCAACTGATATTGCCAACATCCTGGCAAATAGGTTCAGTGCTAACTTTACCCCCCCACCCCCTAAAGGGCCCATATCTATACAGGAAGAATGCAGAGTCCTTGTAATCACAACTATGCAGGTGAAAGCTGCACTCTCTAAAGCCAAAAACACAGCATCCATGGGACCGGACAACATCCCAGGCTGCATTTTACATGAACTTCAGAATAAACTGGCTCCCCACTTAAGCACCATGTTCAATAATAGCCTCGCCTCAGGCTTTGTGCCCACTGAATGGCGCACAGCAACAGTTATCCCACTCCAGAAAGGGGGAGCCACCACTGATCCTGGGAACTATAGACCTATTAGCCTGATGAGCCTGGTCTGCAAAGCCATGGAACGTATCATCATGGAACTCATAAACAAAGACATTGGTAAACTCTAAACTCTGGATCCCACCCAGTTCGGGTTTGTGAAAGGCAGATCATGCCTCCTGAACCTGATCAACTTCTTTGAGGCAGTCACCAAAGCTGTAGATGAGGATAAAGTGGTTCACACAGCCTATCTTGACCTCGCCAAGGCTTTCGACACCATCCCCCATTCTGGAATTATAGCTAAACTCAATAAACTAGGCATAAATCCCTATGTCACAAGATGGGTTGCCAACTGGCTCATTGACAGAACCCACACTGTAAAAGTTGCAGACTCCAAATCTGACCTCAAACCAGTGACAAGTGGAGTACCACAGGGTTCCGTCCTGGGACCGCTCCTGTTTGGTATCTATTTCTCTGAAGTACAGGCTAACACAGAAGGCCTCTGGCTAACGAAGTTCGCAGATGACTGCAAACTAGGAGCCATAGTCAAGTCCCCAAATGATGTGAACATCCTACAGAAGGGCCTCTCTGAGAAAGATGCCTGGTGTCAGAGCCATGGCCTCAAGCTCAATGCCAAAAAGTGCAGTGTCATCCCCTTTGGTAAAAACTCTGTACCCATGAACTACCACATAGGCAGCAATCTACTTAACACCGAATGCGTGATAAGAGACCTTTGGACCCAGGTGGACAGTAGTCTCTCCTTTGATAGTCACATCGCCACAGTACTCAGGAAGTCCTTCTACGTGGCACACCTCATCATAAAAGGGTTCTCATCCAGGAAAAAAGAGGTCATCGTTACCCTCTACTCATCACTCATTAGACCCATTATAGAGTACAACGCCCCTTTTGGAATGTACCTCACAAGACATCTGCAGCAGCTGGAAAGGCCACAGAAGTACCTCACAAAGAGGATTACTGGACTCAAACAAATGCCCTACACTGACCACCTCAAAAAACTCCAGCTTTACTCAGTCGCATATCGCCTACTCAGAGGTGATCTCTGCCTAACATATAAAGCTATGTCAAACCTAGAGCTGTTGGACATGCTACACCTAAAGAAATCCCAATCCCTCAGAGCTACATGCTCTAGGGACCTAAACCTTGTCACCACAATAAACAGGACATGCTGGAGGGATAGATTCCTATCACAGAGACTTCCCATACTCTGGAACAGGCTACTCATCTATGTCAAGCAAAGTTCTTCATTAGCACTCTTCAAGAAAAATCTTGATGAGTGGATGGGAAATAGGAAATACACCCCAGAGATCACTTCTGTGTGTCTGCTCATCAGTGGCACAGGAAAATAACTTGCTTGGGTGGCGTAAGCCAGAGAACCTTGTTGGCTAGGCTTGCGTAGGCCCTTGGGCCGATAGCCTAGTACCTACCTATGAACCTATGAACCTATGACTTGCTTGTTTAAATCATGATTTAAGTTAAAATAACAGAGGAGCACGTTTGCCCTTGTTAAAGCTTCATCAGATCTAAATAATACATTGCAGTAAGAAGTACTATATACTTTTCTATTTTCCATATAAATCACCATGTAAATTACAACAAAGGCTTTACTGCAAGAGCATTTAAACAAATCACGTTCAATGACAGTGATTGGAAGAGCGGTACATTCATAGTTTGTATCTTTATTGTGATTGGTGTTGCAGTGTGTATCTAGCTGTTGATTGGTGTGCTAGGTATGATTGGTGTTGCAGTGTGTATCTAGCTGTTGATTGGTGTGCTAGGTATAATATCAAATAACAATGCAGGCATCAGGTCCTGCATTTTCGCTACATTAATTTAGTACATAATGAAACAGATGACAGAAATACTATACTCTATGTGAAATGCCATGCTGGGAAACAAAGGAGATTGGTGGTTATCAGAACTCAAAACAGTAGTCTGCTGCTAAGGGCTGAGGTCAGCAGATTAAAATGCCCTCAGGGCAGTGAGAAGATGTGTGTGCGAGCTTGTGTGTGTGTGTGTGTGTGTGTGTGTGTGTGTGTGTGTGTGTGTGTGTGTGTGTGTGTGTGTGTGTGTGTGTGTGTGTGTGTGCAGATAGGATTTCTCAGGCTCAGAAAGCATAATGGTTGGGAAGGGTCAGAGATGGGCCACACATAACGACAGAGGTATGCTAAACCAAAAATATGTAATATGTATGTATAAATAAATATACAGGCACATACACATTTATATGTACAGAGAAAAAAATGGTGAATGCCCAGGTAATGCATGTATGTGGTTATAGGTGTACTTAAATACACCAAAATGTCAACGCTGCAAATGTTGAGAAGTAAAAAGCAACACTCTCAGTGTTAACAACTCATCACACATGCATAATCTCAGAGAATAGAAATTCTAAAACA
This sequence comes from Protopterus annectens, assembly GCF_019279795.1. Lineage (NCBI taxonomy): Eukaryota > Metazoa > Chordata > Ceratodontiformes > Protopteridae > Protopterus > Protopterus annectens. The sequence goes on from NC_056742.1 coordinate 493,437,671, forward strand.
GTGTTTTTGCAGGGGGGCAAGTCCCCTCTGCACCATCCACAGCCCCCTACTACGGATTGTATAATATTAATTCCAAGATAATGCAATCCCAAGGGAAGGCACATATTTCCCAACTCCAGGTACTGTTGATTTTGCACATCTGCTAACCACATTATAACAGATCCAGCACTCCAACAAGGTTACTATTTTGACCCCTATAGGCATTTTATACTTTCTCTACTCCAAACCTATGGATATTGCTGCAGCAACTATTGTTATGGGGTGTCATTTACCAAAACTGAATTTTATGGATATTGATCTAATAACCAGATCATCATCAATCCCCTTTTCCCATTTCCTACACAGGGTCAGGACATTGTGTAAACTGTCACCATCTCTCTCAACTCATTGCCACACTCCTACCTCCTTTGACACTCATACCTGACTGTCACAGATCTTCTCTCACAAAACCTACCCCCCTCTTTACTGGATGTCCTCATTTCCTCTTACCTTCTGTCTGTCTGTCCCAAATATTCTTCAACGATTGTCTTCTTCTTTTCTACACGTGTCCAAGCTACCACAATCTGTTCTCTTTGATCTTTTCTGCAATTGGAGCTACTTTGGCTTCTGCTCTTATGTCCTCATTTCTTCGTCTGTCCCACAGTGTGCATCCTATCACCCTTCTCAGACACTTCATTTCCATCACATCCAGCTTCCTCAATTGCTCTGCTTTTACTGCCCAGGTTTCTGTACCATACAGTAGTTCTGGTCACACCACTGTTTTGTTCACCTTACTTTTCGGCTTCTTTGGCATTCTTCTGTCATACACTGTGTTAGAAAAATATGTATTAATGTGTGTATGCTTAATGCCAAATTAATACTCAAGTGTTTTTAATACGCTTTTCATTCTATTTTTCATGCACTGTGTTATATACAAATTGAGTTTCATATGAGACTGAAAAAGATGCTTTTTGGAAACTGCAGCATGCTCTCTGAAACTTGCAAGTTGCCCTCTGACCTAGTAATTGCTAGCACAGCAATATTCTTGTTTATGCCTTGTGGAAATGTACTTGAGAAGCAGGTGTTTATCTGCTAGGTCAGAAGTATATGAATGAACAATGCCTTATATTATAAATGTAATGATTCTAGACAAACAGCCTTGTCCAGGGGATGGGAACCTCTGCAGCTGCAGTAATTTAGAGATAAAGTAGACAAAGGATTATTAGAGAAATGAACTGCTAGCATTGTGCTTGATTTAGCCGTAGTATCTTGAATGTAACATAACAAGTATCTAACTGAAAGTAACCAAGGCCATGTTGTTTCCCTCAGGAAGTTTCACATAAAAATTGTTTAAATCAGCAGAAATTCATGGGAAAGATGGTCAGCAGATGATGATGAAAAGGTGGTAATCTGTTACGTCAGCATTATAGGACAGGATTAATTTGGTAACCTATAAAAATGAATGTATTTCCTGTTTCTGGTTAGACAAACTCTGTATTAGCACGTTTTTGTCTCCTTGCTGCAAGCTGAACCTGAACCTACCGTGTTTTGATCATTTTTAAAGTATATTTTTCCTTTGACAGATTGGTCCTTCGGACCGGAAACGTATCTCTCGCTCTAGGCCTAGGTCAGAATTGGGCCCGGTGGCATGCATCCGTACAGAGAAGAGGCCAAATCAGATCTTCTGTTTTGAAAGACCTCCGACTGAATTGTCGTTCGAAAGAGGCCAGCCACTGTTTCTGATCTGGGATTGGAGGATGAGTCAACGATCCGGTGGATCAACTCACGGAGGGTCAGGTAAGGAGGAATTACCTTATTTCTGTTTTAAGATCAGGGACTAAGTACAGAACTGTTTTTTGTCAGGTAAATTTGCGTATGCAGATCAGGGACAGAAAAAGGGGTTACTGTTTTTGTCATGGATCAGGGAAACAGAATAGGTAGGCAGTTATTCTAGATAAACTGTGAAAAGGTATAGATTTGTGGTACCATGTGATAGAAAGGGTTACGTAACAATTTACAGCTTAGCTAAGACAGCAATGGGAAATCAGTGCACAAAAAGTTCCCGGGACACGCCCCTAACTGAAGACGCGAAGTATATGCAATTACAGCGTGCCGATAATGTTAAATATTACACCAAATGGGTCGATATGTATAAGTTCGAGGGTAATTTAGATAAACTTGCACTTATGAAACTTGTAAAACAGTTAAAAATAGACGTGAAAGGTCAATTAAAAAAGCAGAGACAATTAGGAGTCCCTCAGGCGCATAGGTGGCTTGAGGAAGCAAACCGTAGGGAACAGAGAATTAAAAATTCAAAGACAATGTTCTTAAACAAAGAAGACAATAACTTAGTAATAGCAACGGCCCCTCTTTCGCCCCCTCCACTTCCGTTACCAGAATATGAAGCGAGTGGATGAGCTGATCCACCTCCGCTATACCCAGCTGTCCCTGCGAAAGCACAGCCGTTTGTCAGGGATCCTATCGAGACTAGGTCTCGAACATGCGACTTGAGGAGGGAGATTGAATTAAATGAATTAAACAGAGCATCACAAGCTATGAGTGAAGAAGAGATATGTCCACTCATAGAAGTACCAAATCCTCAGGCAGGACAGGCAGGACAAGATCCGACTCTTTTGGTTTATAGACCATGGACACCGGAAGATATCCGGAAAGCCACGGAAGGTATTCCCCACCCAAAAGTGAATTTTAGAAAATTTTTAGAAGACTTACAGGGTATGAGATTAAGTTACCATTTAAATGGAGAGGAAGTAGAAAAAGTAGTTAGACAAATTGTGGGTCCAGATTGGCACATGATCAGTGGCGACTGGAATCCTCGTGACGCACAACTTAGACCACTCCCACATACTAATGCAGAACTGGATGGTAGAGTGAAAGGTCTGACAGACCGAATCTCTGAAAAGTGGAGGCCTAGGGCTGATTGGACTTACATTAATCAATGCATTCAACAGGAAGGTGAAACAGTTGATAGATATTATGCTAGACTGTTAGAGTGTTTTAATAATCACTGCGGAATGCAGATACCAGAAAACCAGACACATGATTCCTCATATGAACAACAGTTAAAGAACACATTCTTGAAGGGTAGTATAACTCCCATTAGTAGCTTTATTACGAAGCATATGGTAGATCATCGAACAAGTAGATTACAGCCATTACTTGAATATGCTAGACATGCAGAAAGACATTTTAATAGTAAAAAGAAAAAGAAAACTCAAGTATTTTCGGCAGAAGATGGGTCAGAAGTATTTGTAGTACAAACTGGGAAAAAGGGTAAGAAAAATACCCAGAGAAATAAACAATCTGACAAACAATCAGAAGATTTCGAGGAAAGAAAGAAAAAGGGTGAATGTTTTAAGTACGGGAAAAAAAGGACATTTAGCGAGGGATTGCAGGCTAAACAAGAAGGCGACTACAGAAAATAAGGAGGATGAGGAATGACTATATGATAGTCAGAAATCATTGGAAGAGAGTGAGCAGGGAAAGGTAAGTGAAAATGTGATAGCAGGAGTAGAGGATGTGACACAAGGGATAGAGGATGTATATGAATGCACAAACATAGAAGAAAATGAAATTTTAGACTTAGCTCTTTTGAGCTTAGAGCTTTACTTAGTAGACACAAAACCGGAAGTGACGCTTCTGGTAGAGGGGAGGGAAGTTAAATTTTTGTGTGACTCAGGGGCTTCACGGACCCTGATACACCCTTCCAAGCTACTGGAAGATACAGAATCACCAGATTATATACTAGTGAAAGCAGCCAATGGACAGCTGTATCAGGAGCCACTCTCCCATGACATAACAATAACAGACCCCATTTCAGGGATGACTCAGAAAAGTAAAATTGTAGTTTCTGCAAAATGCCCAGTAAATCTTTTGAGTAGAGATTTGATGCAGATATTTGGCATAGCCGCAGTTCCAACCATGCAGGGTATGGAAGCACAGCGACAAATGGACACTTTTGTAGTGCGACCGGAGGGTGAAATGTATTATTGGTACAGCCAGGACTTGGTTACGACTGGTCCAGGGGCAGTAACTGAAGAACTGATGAACGTAGCCATCAGCAAGTCCCCCTCCCTCGACATTGACAAACACCATTTGTTACATTGTACTCTATATTACTGTAATAGACCAGGACCTGTTAAAGATTATGAACAAGAATAGTTTCAGAACCATGCAAACAGGCTAGTATTGCGAAACTTGTACTGGGATGCAGAAGGGAACAGTGTAGCAAGCTGTTCATTGCCCCAGGAAATTTTGGCACTTTACAAATCTAATCGACTGCCACATGTTAGTTTAACTAAGAACAAAACTTTAAAATGGGCAGACTTAGGTGAAAAAGTCACGAAGTGGGAGAAGCAGACAGAATTAGAGCTCTTTGAACAAGGAGTACAGAAACAGAAATTGAACTGGATTACACAGACACACCCAGCTGTGCACTCACAGGCTAGTGAGGAAAGCTGAGTATTACTCTTATTGGAGGAAGAGGAAAAAGCCTTGCGAGACATACCAGACATTCTCTGGTCAGCAGGGAAATCAGATGTAGGACTTATACGAACAGCAGGACCAGTTACCATAACGCCAAAGTCAGCTTTTAGACCCCAGAAAAGACAGTATCCCTTGAGAAAGGATGCAGAGGTAGGAATCAAGCCTATCATAGCAGCATTACTTAAGGAAGGAGTCTTAATAGAATCTCCTGATTCACCATGTAATGCACCCTTATTTCCTGTCAAGAAAGCAAACGGGGAATGGAGTATGGTCCAAGACTTACAAGCTGTAAATAATGGAGTTATACCCAGGGCACCAACGGTGCCAGATCCACACACCTTACTGAATGATTTAAAGCCAGAACAAAAATATTTTTCAGTGGTAGACATTAGTAATGCATTTTTCTCGATACTGATACACCCTGACAGCCAATATTGGTTTGCATTTACATTTCAGGGAAAGTGGTACACATATACTAGATTACCACAGGGATATTGTGAAAGTCCAACAATATTTGCACAGGAAATGGTAAGCAATCTGGCGGGATTTATCCCACCGAAAGGTAGTCAGATTCTGCTTTATGTAGACGACATTCTGCTGGCAGCCCCCACCCAGGAAGAATGCAAGGAGGACACAGTAGCTTTATTACAATTTTTAGCTACTCAAGGTCACAAAGTAAACAAAGACAAGTTACAGCTTTGGAGAAAACAAGTTAAGTACTTGGGATATGTAATATCCAAAGAAGGTAGAATATTAGATGAAAACAGAAAAACAGCAATTTTACAAGCACCTAGACCAAATACCAAGAAGGAAATGATGTCCTTCCTGGGAACTACTAATTTTTGTCGGAGTTGGATACCGAACTATGCTTTGGAATCTGCTCCACTGGCTGATTTAATATTTAAGAAACCGATGGCAGCACAAGATTTATTACAATGGACACCTGAAGCAGGAGCAGCTTTCTGTAAGCTGAAACAATTGATAGCATCATCCTTAGTTCTAGGATTACCAAACTATCACAAGCAGTTTATCCAAGCTGTAGATTGCAAGCAAGGTTATATGACATCAGTATTGACACAGCAACATGGGGACAAACAACGCCCCATAGCTTACTATTCATCACAGTTAGACCCAGTGGCGCGATCCTTGCCCCACTGTGTACAAACAGTAGTTGCAGCTGCAATGGCAGTGCAGGCTTCAGCCTCAGTAGTGTTATTCCACCATCTCACATTGAGAGTGCCTCATGCAGTCGCAATTATTTTACTGCAAGAAAAAGTAGCATATCTTTCTCCAGCTAGGCATCTTTCCTGTATGACCATACTGTTGAGCCAACCTCATATGACAATTGAACGATGCACAACTTTGAATCCGTCAACTTTGCTTCCAACCCCTGCAGATGGCAAACCACACTGCTGCCTGCAGAAGATTGAACAAAAGACATTACCCAGACAAGACCTTACGGATGTTCCCTTGGATGATGCCGAGGTGACATGCTATGTGGATGGCTCATGCAGGAGGGGTCCTACAGGACAGAACCTAGTGGGGTATGCAGTTGTTTCTGATACTGAAACTTTAGAAGCAAAATCTTTACCACACAACTTATCTGCACAAGCAGCAGAATTGATTGCCTTAACAAGGGCATATACCCTAGCAAAAGGTAAGAAAGTTAACATTTATACTGACAGTCAGTATGCTTTTTCTACTGTACATGTTTTTGTGCAACAGTAAAAAAATAGAGGAATGATAACATCTACTGGTAAACTGATCAGTCATGAGCAACTTATTTTAGACTTGTTAGATTCAATTTAGTTACCTAAAGAAGTAGCTATTTGCAAATGCGTAGCTCATACGAAACAACAGGATAGAATTTCAAAAGGTAATGCATGGGCTGATACAGCTGCAAAGCAGGCAGCCTCAGCCACAGAAACTTTTCTTTTGAGTGAAGAATTGCAACCCTCAGATACTTTAGATTTAGTAAATGTTAAAAACAATGCAGACACTTACTACAAATATTGAGAAACAAAAGTGGATAAAACGAGGAGCAATCCTCGAAAAGGGACTGTACATCTCCAAGGAAAAGAAACCAATTTTGCCATCTAATTTGTTTAGATATGCAGCATTGTTGAGCCATGGGCAGAACCATGTCTCAACAGGGGGAATGGTACAGTTAGTGAATCGAGTGTTTACAACCTACGGATTTACAAATTATACAAAAAATTTTTGTGCAACATGCCATGTTTGTAACAAGCATCATGCACAAGGGGCGTTGAAGCCTAAGCAGGGGAATTTTCCTACACCACCATATCCGTTCCATACTATTTGTATGGATTTCATAGAATTGAATAAATGTGAAAATAAGAAGTATTGCCTTGTTATCATAGACATGTTTTCCAAATGGGTAGAAGCGTTTCCAACTAAAAATCCAGATGCAGCTACTGTTGCAAAGGTCCTCGTTAAAGAAATTATACCCAGATTTGGTATACTGGAAAAGATTTATAGTGATAACTGGACACGTTATTTTGGGATATCGTTAAAGAACCACTGTGCGTATCACCCCCAATCTGCAGGGCTAGTAGAGAGGCATAATGGGATATTGAAGAACAAACTTAGGAAGTTGATAGCGGAGACACAGAAAAACTGGGTGCACTGTTTGCCTTTAGCACTGTTGAGTATAAGAACTGTTCCAAATGTGAAGGGATTAACTCCTTTTGAAACTTTGTTTGGGAGGGCATATAATACACCTCAGTGGAAACCTCTCATGTCTACAGAGCAGGAGGCTGACAGTTCACTTGCAGGATATATGAGGCGATTTTTGAATAACAAACTTTTGCAGTTAAATTCTATTTCAGATAAAGAGCAACCAAAATCGGAAGCACCAGTAGCCCCAGGCACCTGGGTCTGGGTGAAGATTGTGAAGCGGAAAAATTGGAGTTCTCCGAAGTGGGAAGGTCCGTACCAAGTATTACTGTCGACACCCACTGCAGTCAAGATCACAGAGCGAGCTTCCTGGATTCATTTGACGCACTGTAAACTGGTTAAAAACTTTGAACTGGACAAAAACTTTGTTACTGTTGCACAACAAGAACAAAATGGCCAGGTACAGAGTGAGTAGAGACATTGAGCAACCTCAGAAAACTTGTATGATTGTTTTTATTGCAATATTAATCACACTGTTCTTTTTGTTGTGGCCGTTCCTTTTTCCTGCCACAAAGGTTGAACTGATTAGACGTAATGAACCAAGCATAGACTGGCATCCGAACTTTAACACTTATCAGGCAATTACACGTGTGTGCGCAGAGACTTTTAATGTTTCGAACTGCTGGGTCTGTACGGCCATACCAACAGCATATGGGGGTTTATTAATGACTGCTATCCCCCTAGGGGTCAATGAGACCTGGGAAAATCTGGTTTTTGACACAGTCGCTATTAAAGCACAAGACAAGGTAGCACTGTATTTGCCTGTGACACAAAAAGGAATTGTATGTTTCTATAAAAATGATACCATCCAAGTTGTATGGAGTAAATGCAACATTACAGTACAGTATAAATGTTATAGAAAACCAAATGATTTGAGCGGATCTTGTAGTACAGATTATGACTCATTTTTGAAATATATGCATAAGACTCTTGATCAGGTACAACACAATCCTGTACTTTTCAAACAGTTATCAGTAATAGATAGGAAAATGTTTCATGCAGGGCAGTCATTTCGTAACAAAGTAATAACTAAGGTAGAAGACTGTTATTTTGTATGTGGTAAAAAGGCATATAAATGGTTACCTGAGAATTGGTCTGGCAGTTGTTTTTTGGGGTACCTGGTTCCAGCCATCCGACACACTGCAACTTTGCCTCAGGGGAGTATTCTAACATAACCAAAAAGACTGTTAAGAAACCTGAGAATCCAGTGGGACGAATTGAAGCAGGATAGAAAGACCATCGTAATGTGGGAACCAAACTTGTGCACATGGACTTGAGTGATGCTGTTATATCCTGGGCAAGTATATCACCCATGTATGGCGGAGTTATTTCAATATGGGAGCTGTGAAAACTGTCCAAACTTCTCGAAATAATGAGTAATGCGACTTTTTCCACCCTTGAACTGATAACTGATGAACTGAATGCCATGAGAACTGTAGTACTCCAAAACCGAATGGCTCTTGACTTCACCCTAGTGGCGAGAGGTGGAACTTGCGCTTTAATCAAAGAAGAATGCTGTGTGTTCATTCCTGACCATCAGCATGAGATTAACGACCATCTCAAGGTGATTCAGCAAGTGTCGGCCATGACCAAACCAGGCCCAAACCCTTTGACAGATTTTTTCCAGAATGCGTTTAGGGGGTGGGGCTCCATTTTATGAACATATTGATTGCTATTGGGGTATGATTACTCCTAATAGGAGTTTGTATTTGTTGCAGAATCCCCTGCATGAAGAGATTAATTAAAGAATTCATAGATATATCCGTATCTGAGACTATGTATCAAAGTACTGAATTTGAAGAGCTGCTAGAATGCGAAACACTTTCATAAAAGTTTAAACTGAATGACTTTCTTAACTGCAAATCCTGAATGGAAGAGGTTAGGAAAAGAAGCAAGCTGTTTATTCTTTTTTGAAAATAGAATAAAAAGTATTAACAGGAGGAAATGTTAGAAAAATATGTATTAATGTGTGTATGCTTAATGCCAAATTAATAATCAAGTGTTTTTAATATGCTTTTCATTCTATTTTTCATGCACTGTGTTATATACAAATTGAGTTTCATATGAGACTGAAAAAGATGCTTTTTGGAAACTGCAGCATGCTTTCTGAAACTTGCAAGTTGCCTTCTGACCTAGTAACTGCTAGCACAGCAATATTCTTGTTTATGCCTTGTGGAAATGTACTTGAGAAGCAGGTGTTTATCTGCTAGGTCAGAAGTATATGAATGAACAATGCCTTATATTATAAATGTAATGATTCTTGACAAACAGCCTTGTCCAGAGGATGGGAACCTCTGCAGCTGCAGTAATTTAGTGATAAAGTAGACAAAGGATTGTTAGAGAAATGAACTGCTAGCATTATGCTTGATTTAGCCATAGTATCTTGAATGTAACATAACAAGTATCTAACTGAAAGTAACCAAGGCCATGTTGTTTTCCTCAGGAAGTTTCACATAAAAATTGTTTAAATCAGCAGAAATTCATGGGAAAGATGGTCAGCAGATGATGATGAAAAGGTGGTAATCTGTTACGTCAGCATGGTAGGACAGGATTAATTTGATAACCTATAAAAATGAATGTATTTCCTGTTTCTGGTTAGACAAACCCTGTATTAGCATGTTTTTTTCTCCTTGCTGCAAGATTAAAGTGCCTTAACCTGAACCTACCGTGTTTTGATCATTTTTAAAGTATATTTTTCCTTTGACACACTGCATCTGAGACTCTATGCCAGCTGGCTGCAGTCCTCTGATTCTAGCTTTGACCTCTTCATTCAGACCTCCTTTCTCCTCAGCTACCCTTCCCAGATACATGAAGGTGTTTACCTGTTCCACTATCTTCTCTTCTATCTCAATTCACAGCTTCTTCTGATTTCCTCAATTTGCTGCCATTCCATTGTCTTATCTGTGCTTAGTTTCATCCCATGTGCCTTCAGTTTTGCATTCCATTCCCCTATCCTTTGCTGAAGTTCTTGCTTAGAGTCTGATTGTATTGTCACATTGTCTGCATACAGCAGCTTTGTTGATCTGTCCCCTCTGACTTGTTTGCTAATGTAGTCCATCATCACTATGAACAGCCGTGGGTTCAGAGCTGAACCATAGTGCACACCCACGCTAACTGGGAACCCCTCTGTGAGACCGAACACTGTTTGTACTTGAGTCACTGAGCCCTTTGTACATAGCCTGCACTAATTCTACCAATGTTTTTGGGACTTTCAACCACCCCAGTACTGCCCATATCAGCTTTTTTGGGACCTTGGCACATGCTTTCTCCAGGTCTAGGAATGCCGTGTTGGACTCTTTCCTCGTCTCTAGCTTCTTCTTAAGTATCTGTCTCACTGCAAACGTTGGTTCATTTGTGCTACAAACTGATATAAATCTAAATTGCTCATCTCCCCTTTTACATTCTACTACTCTGCATACCATTTCTCAATCACCATCTCCAGAACTTTCATGCAATGTGATAGGAGTTTGATGCCTCTGTACTGCCCACAGTTGTGGACATCCCCTTTGTTCTTGTACACTGGCATGAGTATGCTTATTCTCCAGTCATCTGGGATATGCCTTTCTCTCCACACTGCTATTAGTACCCTCAGGAGCTATCTCTCCCCTATCTCACCCAGCATCTTTATCATATCTGCTGTGACCTCATCTGAGGCTTCTCCTTTCCCTGACTTCATCTTCCTTAGTGCTGTTCTTACTTCTTCTTCTAAGGTGGGTTTCTCTTCTTTTCCTCTCATCATAGGCTGTTTCTGGGGCAGTACAGCTTCTGTGGGGTTTTCTTCATTCAGAAGCTGCTGGAAATATTCCTTCCATCTGCCTTTGATGTCCTGTGGACTGTGAGCAGGTTGTTGCTGGCATCCCTTATGAAAGATATCTGACTGTCTTCTATATCTTTCTGTTTTTGCCTTACAACCTGATATAGTTTCTTTGTGACCCTTACTGAGTCACTTTCCAGACGTTGGTAGAGTGCCTCCGATGCCCTTTTCTTTGCTGTTGCAACTTCTTTCTTATCTTTTTTGTTAGCCAACCAGTAGTCCTTCCTAGAATGGTCAGTCTTTTCTATCTCCCACTTCTTCCTGCACTCCTTCTTTCTTTTGATGACTTCCTGGACTTCTGCATTCCACCACCAGCTTTCTGTATGTACCTTATTTACATACCTGCCTCAGCCACATATCTTTTCTCTAGTCCTAACACATGCTGTTTTTAGGCGCTACCACTCTTCTTTATCTCCACCTATTTCCTCCTCTTCTTAGGGTGCTAGAGCCCTGAGTAATTCCTTGAACTGTTGTGCTTTCATTCTAGTCAACTTCCAGGTCTTCAGCCTGGTATCTGTTGACCTTAGAGCCTTCTCTGACTACTGCTTGCAGCAGATTGTGGCAACTAGTGGTTTATGCTGTGGTCTGACTGTTTCACTGTGGATGACTTTACAATCATTGATTCTGCCCTAATGCCCTTTCCTTACTAGGAGGAAGTCTCCGTGAGTTGCATGTTATCCACTCTTGTTTGTGATCTTGCAACTGTATTTCTGAACCTCGTGTTGGCTACTATCAAGCCATTTGCCAAACAAAAGTCTAGAATGGCCCCACCTTCTTTATTCCTGTTGCCCACCCATGTGGATCCAGGCAGTCTTCACATCCTGTTCTTTCTGTCGCGATACGTGCATTCAAGTATCCCATTATCAACACCAATTCATGTTGTCCTGCTTTATCTAGTAGGTCATGCAAATGTCTGAATGCATTCTTTTCCTCACTATCCCAACCCTGCTGTGGAGCTCAGGCTGAGATTATGAATACTGCTCTATCATTACAGTGGAGTCTGATTGCCATGAGTCTATCACTAATTACAGTACAATCTTATACTGTATGTTACACTTTTAAACTGTATTTTTGTTATATTGTTGCTGATTTTTTAAAACTGTTCTTGCTGATTTGTTGCACTTTTTGTCTGCTGTAGCATAAACTATAACAAAAAATCCAAATAATAAAGCTGAGAGGTAACCAAGGCACACGTAAAAATCCAGCATGAAATGTGCGCTAAATGAAAAATTAACACCGATATAAAAATAAAATAAAGTCTTGTTTATTACTGAAATAACTGGTAGGCGCTTTCACCGTAGCTTCATCAGACTGTTAAAATTTAAACTCATACTTCACACAATCTATAAACTTCATTTGGTGACTCAGAGTAATTAGCCCATTTAAAGCAACATCACCAAATACATCTTGTAACATAGTATCCGTTGCAAGATATCATTGCCTATCACAATAAATTCTGTTTAGTTTATAGCGCACACTTCTGCACGCTTCATGATTTAACATATACATTAAATATTAAATAATCTTTGCAGTAATTGATAGAAAATATGAGTAATGTTATTTCTCGCATCATTATTAAACTTACCCATTGTTGTTATGCATGATATGACACTGAAACAATAACAAATCTTTACACCAAAAAGCTATCATCTAGCGCAAATGCTCATCATGAATTACTGATATCATAATCACATAAAATATAAACATTCGTGATTTTATGCGTATTATATCGCAAGCTGGTTTAATGTAGAACGTATTTGGTGTGTCACTTATGCTTATTTATTCCAGCTCATGAGAATTGATTGATTTTAAAGTTATGAAGAATGTTTATATTTTATGCGATTATGATATCAGTAATTCATGATGAGCATTTGTGCTAGATGCTAGCTTTTTGGTGTAAAGATTTGTTATTGTTTCAGTGTCATATCATGCATAACAATAATGGGTAAGTTTAATAATGATGCGCAAAATAACATTACTCATATTTTCTATAAATTACTGCAAAGATTATTTAATATTTAATGTATATGTTAAATCATGAAGCGTGCAGAAGTGTGCGCTATAAACTAAACAGAATTTATTGTGATAGGCAATGATATCTTGCAACGGATACTATGTTACAAGATGTATTTGGTGATATTGCTTTAAATGGGCTAATTACTCTGTTTGAGTCATCAAATGAAGTTTACAAATTGTGTGAAGTATGAGTTTAAATTTTAACGGTCTGATGAAGCTACGGTGAAAGCGCTTACCAGTTATTTCAGTAATAAACAAGACTTTATTTTATTTTTATATCGGTGTTAATTTTTCATTTATCGCACATTTCATGCTGGATTTTTACGTGTGCCTTGGTTACCTCTCAGCTTTATTATTTGGATTTTTCGTTATAATTTTTAATGGAAGCAGAGAGGTATTTATACTGCTGGGAATATTTTTATTTGTAGTAGCATAGACTATATTCTGAGCACTAAACCAGGCTATCTTTTGCTGGAGAGGGCTCCACTGCACCCTTGTGGCAGGAGAGTGCAGTTAGGACTCATCTGATTGAAGGTTACTGGCACAGAGCTCAGTTTTGAAACTCTTTTATTGGATAAATTGTTTAATTCAGTTTGTTCACTGTTGCTACATAAGCCCTATGTTTGTGCAGGTTTGTGCTTGTTTTAACACAGCTCCACATAGTTAGGTGACCAGCCACTGTTCTACACCATCATACACTACCACGCAGTGGGGGTAACCACTGGAGGTTGTAGATGCACAAACTTCAGTAGATACATTTTCCCTTAGTAGCTGCCTGTGATCTGGCTAAGAAGTCCTTAAATTGCACTTAGCTGCTCAGAGAGCACCTCAGGTGTGCTTTTGCCCCCTTAAACAGTCCCAAACCCACCAAATCTACAATAGTTACATACCATTTAGAGAGCCCCCATTAGTATAGACCCTTTATAGAGCACTCCATTAGTATAGACCCCGTTTAGAGCACACAGTTATACCGCACCCCTCCATTTTCTCTCCCCACTGTAAAAACAAGATTTAATCTAGTATTATGGATGGCCAGTTTCTCCCCATTTGTCCTACCAGCCTGATTGACATGGGTATCCTGAGGTGGTGTAGCAACTGCCTCATGTACACTGAGAACCTTCTACTCCTAAATCACCCAAGTACAGTTTGTGAGAGATGTATCTCAACTAAGAATCTGGAATCCTTGCTCTCTCACTCTCAGAACAGTAACACTGAACAGGTTGTCAGCCCACATACTACACCTCCTACACAAACCATGCACTCAACACATAAACCATCATATGCAGAGGTACTCATCAGAAACTTACCTAAACACCAGAGACCTTCCAAATCAACACACTAGACTTAATAAAGCACCTACAGAACTCAATACACATAAAAACACAAGCACCAGTGTCTCACCAAATAATCTCATAAGACAAAGTACATCTAAACCACATTTTTTAGTCATAGATGACTCCATTGTGAGACACACAGATGTCCCACTCACCAGGCTGGACAAGGAGAAGGTTACATTCAGCTGTCTATCAGGTGCCAGGTTCCATCAGATCACACAAGCACTTAAGTCTCTCAACAACAAGTGCTGTTATGACTCCATTATAGTTCATGTTGGTGTGAATGACTTGAGACATACCTCAGTAGACTATATGAAGGGCTATATGAATATGTGCCCCATGCAAATATGTCCCTAGCCTTGAGCAGTATTATACCTTCACCTAGGATGATACAACAGTATAAATGAATAATGATTGACTTCAACAAGTGGCTTAATTTCTGGTGTCATTCTAAGGAGATCCAGTTCCTGTCAGCCTGGGATGACATGGTTGATAGATCACACTGCTTTACAAGAGATGGTTTTCACCTGTCACCTCTAGGCTTTCAACTACCGGCTAAGGCACTTGCCTCCCCCATAGTGCTTTTTTAGTCAAGGTCTCAAGAACAAAATTTCCAAAGTGAAAATATCACTCACAAATAAATTAAAGGTTATGCTGCTAAACACTAGGAGTTTAAATCAGAAACTTAACTCTCTGGAAGCACTCCACTCCCTGGAGGATGTTGACATCTGTGCATTCACAGAAACTTAGTTCAAGACCACAGAGAGTACCCCAGACTTGCAAGGCTACAGTGCCTTACTCACTTTCTGACCACAAAATGAATGTGTGAGAACCAAAGGAGGAGGGGAAGCATCTAAACCTCTACACTGGTTAGACAGGAAAACTCCATGGAGTTAGTCCACGTTCGGAGAGCACCATGTACCCCCTAGTATTAGAGGGGGCCCACTGTCTTTATTACTCGAACTACACGAACTGGAATGGCAGATCAGGCTTAATGCCTTTCACCACCCTGGGCTCAATGAGAATTGTAACATCTCAGTATTACTAAAAATGAGAAGTTACATTAAATAGAGTTTGAGGCTTAGACTACTACAATTACGATAGAAGGTCTTTTTATTTTTCTACTTGTTTTATTTTATAAATCAAATAGTGTGAGATTATTTTATTTCATTATTTTTTATTACTATTTTAAATAATGAATTAGATCATAAAATAACATAGTCTCACTAATTTACAATCTGTGTACATGATATTACTTTCTTTACTGTTTTGGAGCGTTCTCCACTTTGATTACTACTTGATGAGCAACTTGTCACTTTAGTACTGATGACGCTTTGAATCAGTTAATATAACAAAATTTTCTTAATTCAAATGTTCAATTTTATTTTTGTTTTTGTGATATTTGACATTGTTTGGTACTTCAACATTTTTATACATGCGTTTCGTTTATATTGTTTTATGAAGTATACTTTAAGAGCTGGATACAGTTTTTTAGCCCATCTGAATTTTCACTTTAGTAATATATCAGTGTGTCTTTAAATTATAATTGTGGATGTAGCAGTGATGTCATTATGACATGTCTTGTTTTAAATGGAAGCCTTGGCGCCAAACTGTTTATTCTATTTTCTGAAGAAGCTGCTTTTGGTTTGTCAGCGAAAACGCTATTATTTTAAACAATAAACCTGCGTTAAAAAATCCACGTTCAGTTATTTTTCAAGCATCTGTTTACAGAGTGACTTCCTGGTTGTACTACGTACTGCTGCGCTCCGATTTTTCTCTCGTGGTTTATTTGCCGTTTTTTCCCCAGTTAGTCCACGTTCAACTAACTCTGGGTAAGACGCCCCCCCCTTCAAGTCATTGTTAGTTATAGGCCCCCTTCAATAAGCCATGATATCCATGCTGTTTATGTGGACCTACTTGAGTAAATCAAATTACAACCAAACACTCTAGTCATGTGTGATTTTAACTATCCCTCCATTGACTGGGAAACTTATATGAGTACCAACATGCTTGCACAAAGGTTCCTGGACTTTGCTAAAACTAATGCCCTGTAACAAATAGTATGCAACCCCTTAAGGGGCTCAAATATTCTTGACCTGGTCCTCACCAACCTGGGTGACAGTTGCACCAACACAAGTATAGGACCCTCACTGGTTAAATCTGATCACAAATCAGTCACATTTGAAGTAGCTATAACACTTGAACCCCTCTTAGGTGAAATCAAGTAAAAAAAATCACCAAAGCTAATTATACCCTCCTAAGGGATGGCATAAATAATTTCCAAGCTTCTGTTCCCACAGATGACATTGACAACTATACTAAGGTATACAGAAATCCCCTGTATAAACACTTATACAAATGCATTGACACAGCTGTACCTGAAAGATTCAAAACAAGATCCTCAAGAAAAAACAAGCCTCCCTGGTGGACATCCAGCATTAATAAGTTATACAATAAGATAAATAATTTGCTGTCTAAGAATAAAAAACAGAGTTCCCAGCACTGGAAGAACACCCTCCTCAGCTTGAGCAAACAAATAAGACAACTTTTAAAATCCTCTAAGGGCAACTTCAAAAAAAAATTAGTAAACATAGCTAAGGATAACAATAAGGCATTCTTCGGTTATATCCATAACCTAAAAGGTAGGACCCAGATGTGTGCTGAACTAGCTGTGGATGGCATCATACATACTGATTCTGCAAAAATACCTAACCTATTAGCTGACAGGTTTAGGGAAAATATTAGCCCCCTGTCCCATCCAAACATTCCACAAAGCATCCCCTCTACATCTCCCCCACCTTGCATCTCCAAAGAGCAAGTCATTAATGCTGTCTCCAAGGCCAAAAACACAGTCTCTATGAGACCGGATGGCATCCCAGGTTGTGTTATAAATGGCTTAAAACATGAGTTAGCAAGTAGTTTAAGTGCAGCCTGGATGACTGGATGGAAAACTGCAAACACCTGCAGAGGACTTCACCTATGATGCTCCTAGATTTGGGCAGTCACTGGTAACTAAGATCTTGAGTTTAGGCAAGATCCTTTATATTGGGTTTCTCTAGTATTATACTGGGTATACACAGCTATGCTTATAAAGGTCAATAGCCCAGTAACCATTTATGAACCTATGACCCTATGAACCTATGAACCTATGACCCTATGAACCTATGAACCTATGACCCTATGAACCTATGAACCTATGAACCTATGTGTTAACATTTTTTGGCTTTTATGCTCTTGCTTGTTACTGTATACAGCAATCTGTGTATAGCTGGTTTCTCTAGGTCTCCACCTTTCATTTGTTTTCTGATATTACTGTTGCATACTATGATGTAGTCACCTGGGCTGGGCTTGAAATGTTTCAGTTGTGATCAGTGCACTACCCTGGTAAACAAACTGTTTTTTCAATGCATTGCCTCCACATTAAACTTTTGGTTATACTAAATGTGATCTTTTTTCCAACATGATGGAGATTAGTGTCTGAGATGTCTTTAAATATAAGTTAAGGGAGAGATCAGGACATGGATGTAGTTTGTAGATTTTCCTAGCTAGGATCATTGTAGGTGGCTCCATCTGTGAATATTTATGAGCAACTTTTCCCAGAAATGTTTAATGTTTATACAATTTTCCTTGAGCTATCATAAAGTAGGACCCCAGACAACATTTCCCTTGTGTTATTGGACCCCAAATGCCTTATACAAATTTTGGATCACATGGAGAAGACTAGGCTCCCTTTCATTTGCAATAATGTGGTTTTATTATTTACAGGTATTTCTATCTTGTTGATATCAACCTTAAGCCCTGATACCACAGAATCCTCTTTATAATGGCCCTTGTGTGAAGAGTGGACTTATTAAGGTATTTCCCTTACAGACACAAGCTGCAGGGTTTGATTCTCATGTTGGGTCATTGGCTAGGCTTACAATGGCTCACAAGGGCAGCTAGTGTAGTACTCACCTATGAACCTATATCATTTGAGCTAATTATAAGAAGTGATTAGCCAAGAGCGTTATTTGGACTGCACAGTTTTTATGTGAATAATTCAAGAATTCTGAACTCCACTTGTCATTGTTTTAATCATGTAACAAAGGAAATATGGACACACATGCCCTGTGTGACTTTCTAGAAAAACAAGACTGGAAGTAGAACTATTAGCTCAATGAGGTGCTTTAGAAAGAGAGTCAAGGGAGAGAAACAAATTGAAGTAAGGATGTGAGTGAAGAAGGGAGAGTAAGGAGGTGTGAGCTATGGATAGGTACTTGCCCATCTTTAGGGATATAGTTTATTCTGGAGTTGAGCAAGATCAGAGAAAGCTTTTGGCTAGGAAGTCTTTCAGAGTGGTTTTAAAGGACTGGAGTGAGGGCATTAATGTGATGAATAAGCATAAGACGTGCCAGGTCTTAGAAACATGGTACTTGTTCTGGCAGGTCCTACAGTACAACATGACTCAGGCAGTAGAAATGGACCCCTAGTGTCTGAATATAACGCTCAGACAGAATGAATTATCCTAGCCTTTATGCTGTATGATTTAGCACTCACCATTCCTTTATGCCAGTACAGCAGTCGACTCAGCCATCTTCCTTGCCTGGATGGGAAGCTGGACATCACCCACTCACTGCCATCCTCCCTCATCAGCTGCTCCAGGGCCACAGTCATTACTCAATCATAGGTTGTTTGAGTCACAGTCAGGGACTTATGCCTCCATGCCATACATCCAACATAGGGATAGCAATACACCCAACATAGGGATAGCAATACACAATAGCAATACACCCAACACAGGGATAGAAATACACCCAACATAGGGATAGCAATACACCCAGCATAAGGACAGCAATACACCCAACATAGGGATACCCATACACCCAACATAGGGATAGCAATACATCCCCCATAGGGATAGCAATACACCCAACACAGGGATAGCAATACACCCCCATAGGGACAGTAATACACCCCCATAGGGATAATAATTGTTATACTTATTTGAGAGATCTCAGATTTTAACGGAATGATGATGCCTTCCTGAAAGATGAACAGGCTGTGCCGTCCAGCCTGGCTCTCTAGTCAGAGTCTCATTTTTCTGTATGTCGACAGGTTGCCCATTTTTTAACAAATTATGTTGCTTCTGTTAGGTCAAAAATATTTGTAATGCACCGCAGGGCATGACAGTGATTCTAATATATGATTGTTATGATCAATCTTGTGCAAGTATTAAGTGCCCGATTAAGTTTGAACTTGTGTCCATGATTTCAGTCATACACACGAAATCATGAGGTCTGCACCCTTTTTGTTCCAGGGTGATTAGTGCTGGCCTGGTGCTATACCGCTCAACTGTCCAGATTTTCACAGAATGTCCAAGTTTTTAACTCATGTTTTTTGGTCTGTTCTTCATAAAATCTGTTATTTTCTACCATATCAGTGAGGATTAAAGTCAGTAATTAATTACATATTTTTGATTTTCAGACTTCATATCCTCCAGGAAATGCATGCTAACAAAAACCCTGTTATCCTAGCAACTTTCTAAGTTTTGTAAGAGCAATAACCCTCCAGTAGAGCTCTTTTGAGTGTGTACCTTTAACTCCTAGTGGGCATGGCTTCAGCATTTAAAAATTGAAGTTATCACCTTACATTTTTATGAAATACCCATTAACAGAGGTCATATATCAATACAATCGTATTTGCTATCATGTATGCTTCAAGATAAAATTTTCCGATACCTTGTATGTAACATGGTTTTGGAATTATTAATGCAAATATGAACAGGAAATATTTGACACCTAGAAGAGCAGTAGGGGGGTAACTGCAGAAATGCCTGGAGACCTCACTCAGCTGTAATGAGTTAAAATGTGTCCCTAGTTCTGGCCCTTTATCTCCCCTCCCCATTATTTTAGGTGTTTTCCAGATTTCTTACTCTATGTGATTGAGAGGTATGCCTAGTGGTGTAAGGCCCAGTTATCTATCAGACTGTCATCTCACTGAAATTTGTGATTTTTCCATCTTCTTTCAAGGAGGCCCTACAGATCCTGATGTTTTAAAACTTTACTAACCGATCTGAAACGTACTGTTTATTGCTACGGTTAATGAGAAGGTATGGTGTATGCATTGCCTGAACCATCCTTAAAGCATGCAAAGTATTTGATCCTTTTCACGGTTAATGAGAAGGTATGGTGTATGCGTTGCCTGAACCATCCTTAAAGCGTGCAACGTATTTGATCCTTTTCACTCTGGATTTTGAACTTTCTGTAGCACTGAAGCCACCCACCAGTGGAACAGTGAATGATCTCCTAACCACAACAGATCAGTGTTGTTATTCTGTTTTGCTCCTTCTTGATTTTCCCACAGCTTTTGACGTCAGTGATCACAACATTCTTTTGGAATGATTTAGGTATTACTGAAGTCTCTCTCTTGCTCTCTCTCTCTGTCTCTACCTCTCTCTCTGCTTCTCCACTGGATCATTTTGCCTCTTACCTTTAGTGACCTTCCCGGGAGTGGGGGGGGGGGCAGAGTATTAATTCACCTCCTTCTCATTATCTGGTTTATAAGTGTCATATGGTAAAAATTCTGGGTCTGCTGCTTTTCAACAAGAAAGTGCTGTCCCTAAGTGGAACTCATTAGAAGAATAGGCCTATGTTACCACTGTTGTACACAATATATCTGTTATTCCTGCTTCCCTCAGAAGCATGTGGGAATTGTCATTTCCGTGCCAGAAAATCTCAACTAAATCCATCTCTGAAATAGAATAAACAGCTGAGACTCAGCACACAGAAGACAAACACCATGGCAGTTAGTGCTACCTTAAGAGTATTACTCCTGTGTTACAGAGCACATTACCACATTACTCCTGCATTGTACACATTACCAGTATATTACTCCTGTGTTACAGAGCACATTATCACAATAGTCCTGTATTATACACATTACCACTATATTACTCCTGTGTTACAGAGCACATTACCACATTACTCCTGTATTATACACATTACCAGCATATTACTCCTGTGTTACAGAGGACATTACCACATTACTCCTGTATTATACACATTACCAGTATATTACTCCCGTGTTACAGAGCACATTACCACATTACTCCTGTATTATACACATTACCAGTATATTACTCCTGTGTTACAGAGCACATTACCACATTACACCTGTATTATACACATTACCAGTATATCAGTATATTACTCCTGTGTTACAGAGGACATTACCACATTACTCCTGTATTATACACATTACCAGTATATTACTCCTGTGTTACAGAGGACATTACCACATTACTCCTGTATTATACACATTACCAGTATATTACTCCTGTGTTACAGAGCACATTACCACATTACTCCTGTATTATACACATTACCAGTATATTACTCCTGTGTTACAGAGCACATTACCACATTACTCCTGTATTATACACATTACCAGTATATTACTCCTGTGTTACAGAGCACATTACCACATTACTCCTGTATTATACACATTACCAGTATATTACTCCTGTGTTACAGAGCACAATACCACATTACTCCTGTATTATACACATTACCAGCATATTACTCCTGTGTTACAGAGGACATTACCACATTACTCCTGTATTATACACATTACCAGTATATTACTCCTGTGTTACAGAGCACATTGCCACATTACTCCTGTATTATACACATTACCAGTATATTACTCCTGTGTTACAGAGCACATTATCACATTACTCCTGTATTATACACATTACCAGCATATTACTCCTGTGTTACAGAGCACATTACCACATTACTCCTGTATTACATACATTACCACTATATTACTCCTGTGTTACAGAGCACATTACCACATTACTCCTGTGTTATACACATTACCACTATATTACTCCTGTGTTACAGAGCACATTACCACATTACTCCTGTATTATACACATTACCACTATATTACATCTGTGTTATAGAGCACATTACCACATTACTCCTGTATTATACACATTGCCACTATATTACTCCTGTGTTACAGAGCACATTACCACATTACTCCTGTATTATACACATTAGCACCACGTTACTCCTGTGTTATACAAATTACCACCATCTTACTGCTGTGTTATACAGCACATTACCACCATGTTACTGCTGCTCTGCAGTCTGTATGTTCATGAACCATTTTTAGGGTTCTAGTGCTAGTGTTTTAACCTCTCTGACTCAAAGTCCTCTTACTTCAAAGTGCATACTGGCCTACTCATGTCCTTTGGCCTGTTAAACTGAAGCTGATGGTGGATCTAAGGATGTAGCATGAAACATCTAGAGTTGGGTACTTTGCATTCCAGGTCCCATACCTTGGCAAAGTTCTACTACAGTGGCTTCAACAGTGCTCCATCCCCTTTAGTCAAGGAGTCCCTTATATTGTACCTTTAAAATCTTGCTTATCTGGAGAGCAGTAACAATGCTAATGCACTTATTTTAGTCAGTTTGCCAATGATATACATTGCTCTGCTTTTCAAACCTTATTATTACAGTGTTTGTATAGTTCAGTTTATGCATGCATGAGATGGGTTTCTTTTTTTACTTGATGTTATTTGTACTGTGCTTTTGTTTCATTGTCCTGTCTTTCATGGCTACATCTCCCACATTCTTCCTCATCTCAGTCTGTACATCTCCACTTACCTCTACTCTTCTGATGACATCTGCCAATGTCCTCCTATCCTGTGCCTTTCTCCTCTCCTGCCTTTTTATCCTGGCTACTGGTCACCAGTTGCCTCATTTCCAGTCCTACTTTATCCTTTCTCACCAAACTAGCAAATCTACTACCATCTCCATGTCCTCTTTTCTTATCAACAGATCCTCACATCCATTGTAAATCAAAGCTCCTTGAACTTTACATATATAGATAGATACAGATATAGATCTAGATACAGATATAGATATAGATCTAGATACAGATATAGATATAGATCTAGAAACAGATATAGATATAGATGTAGATCTAGATACAGATATAGATCTAGATCTAGATACAGATATAGATATAGATATAGATACAGATATAGATATAGATCTAGATACATATATAGATATAGATCTAGATACAGATATAGATATAGATCTAGATACAGGTATATATATATATATATATATATATATATATATATATATATATATATATATATATATGGGTCTACTTTCATAGACCGAAGCGCCACTTTACCGACACCCGGAAGACCGAGACGGAACGACCGAACAGGTAGGTTACCGAAAACGCGATATCCCGACGGCTGAGAGACCGACAACGGCAGCGTGTGAGCGCGATACGGTAAGTGTGCGAAAGTGACAGGTGTAGTATTGGGGAGCGGACAGGTAAGTGTACGATACTGAGGGATTTTAGGATAGTGTGTGGAAAATGTGAGTGTGCGGTGGTGTCGGGCTAAGGGTTCCGGTGAGGTAAGTGTGTGGAAGTGACGTAGAGCTGTGTAGGGTAGTGTTAAGTGTGTTAGGGTTAGAATGCGGGTGGAGTGAGTGTGCGATAGTGATGGGCTGAATGTTTTAGGGTGTGTTAAGTGAGTTAGGGTTAGGGTGCAGGTAGGGTGAGTGTGCGATAGTGACGGTGTTGGGGTTTAGGGGTGTGTTAAGTGAGTTAGGGTTAGGGTGCAGGTAGGGTGAGTGTGCGATAGTGACTGTGTTGAGATTTAGGGTGTGTTAAGTGAGTTAGGGTTAGGGTGCGGGTTGGGTAAGTGTGCGGTAGTGTCGGACGTTAGGGTTAGGGTTTAGGTTAAGGTTAGTGGATATGTTGTTGTGTGCAATGTGTATTTGGCGTTTTTTGTGTCGGTGTTTTGGTGTTCGGTATGTTGAGTTGTCGGTGTGGTGTGTTGTCGGTTGTTTGGGGTGGGGAAAATGTGTGTCGGTGATTCGTACGTTCGGTCTATGAAAGTAGACCCATATATATATATATATATATATATATATATATATATATATATATATATATATATATATAGATACAGATATAGATATATATATATAGATACAGATATAGCTCTAGATCTAGATACAGATATAGATATAGATACAGATATAGATATAGATCTAGATACATATATAGATATATATCTACATACAGATATAGATATAGATCTAGATACAGATATAGATATAGATCTAGATATAGATATATATATAGATCTAGATACATATATAGATATAGATCTAGATACAGATATAGATATAGATCTAGATACAGATATAGATATAGATCTAGATACATATATAGATATAGATCTAGATACAGATATAGATCTAGATACAGCTATAGATATAGATATAGATACATATATAGATATAGATATAGATATAGATATAGATACAGATGTAGATATAGATCTAGATACAGATATAGATATAGATCTAGATACAGATATAGATATAGATATAGATATAGATACAGATATAGATATAGATCTAGATACAGATATAGATATAGATATAGATATAGATATAGATATAGATACAGATATAGATATAGATCTAGATACAGATATAGATATAGATCTAGATACATATATAGATATAGATCTAGATACAGATATAGATATAGATCTAGATACAGCTATAGATATAGATCTAGATACAGATATAGATATAGATATAGATATAGATATAGATATAGATATAGATATAGATATAGATGATATAGATATAGATACATATAGATCTAGATACAGCTATAGATATAGATCTAGATACAGATATAGATATAGATCTAGATACAGATATAGATATAGATATAGATATAGATATAGATATAGGTGCTTACAATTAAAAAAAGAGTGACTCTACATTTGACTGAAAATGTTTTGTGAGTGTAAAAAAGACTGAATGCACAAATGAATAAATTGTCAAATGAGCAAATACACAAATGACTGAGTCCACATTTCCAAAGTGTAGGTAAGTGAGAGTGTGCAGGAAAATGAATGTTTGACTGAAAGGGTTATAGCAATTAGTGTGTATCTGCAAGTGTTCATAGGTTAGGGTTAAAATAAGAGTTATATATAAGAAGAAGAAGTTTACTGTTTTGGATGTTGTATTTATATATGTTCTGTGTCATGTTGTCTTGTGTGGTGGTACTGTTAGGGAAAGGTGTTTTTAGTAATGTAGTGTGTACGATCAGGGTTAAGGTTAGGGTTTACGTTAGGGTCAGGGTTAGGGTTAGAACACATGAGTAAGGTGGTGCAGAGGAATGAAGCTAGGGTATGCTAACCTTAACCATACATAATAAATTATTTAAAACCCTTCCTCTAACAATGTCACTACTGAGACAACATGTGATCTCAGTTTTATAAATAGAGCTTAATGATGTAAGGCTTTTTTAGTGAAAAAGAGAAGTGTTCAATATTTTGTCATAGTAGTGTTTCCGTTTTTGTAATTCCCTCTGGGTTTTTCAACCTTTCGTGATAGAATGGGTGCAGAATCTTTTGTTGAAGTGGCTTTTTTATCAAGAGTAAAGAAACAGCCCAGATGATTGGAAATCAGCCCATCAAACAGCACTGTGGCCTTTTCACCATGAAACTGCAGTACAGTGGGACTGAGGCCTATACACTGTCCCAACTCTAGTACAATCCCCCTGCAAAAACATCTGTTTGATTTGTTATCATTTGTGGAACAAAGTAATTTGTTTTCAATGTTTGGCTGGCTTTTGATGGTTTATGGATAGATAATTTGTGTTGTCAATGTAAAGTTAGGAATGTGTGTGTGTGTGTGTGTGTGTGTGTGTGTGTGTGTGTGTGTGTGCGTGTGTGTGCGTGTGTGCGTGTGTGCGTGTGTGTGCGTGTGTGTGTGTGTGTGTGTGTGTGTGTGTGTGTGTGTGTGTGTGTGTGTGTGTGTGAATCTTTTGTTTAACTTCTGCAGTGGTTTCATATAATGATTAATTAAATTAATGTCATAGTGCCTTAAGCCTAAATGCAGCAAGGAAGGTGATGTTATCACAATGAATGTTAGGAATGTGCAAAAAGGGTAAGTCTATGATCTCTCCTTCAGGTTCCCTACTTCGCTCAAAGCAATCAGCTATGCTGAGAGCAAATAATGCAGCTGATACATGACAAGTATTCTTACCTGAGCATCCTTGTTTTTGAGGGAAAAAATAGGAAAACAGGGGAATTTGTGTTTGCAGAGTGCAGTTAATTTGATTTTTAGTTATTAATGTTAGACTAACCTCATCAGTTTAGCTGACAGAGTTAAGATTATAATGCATCAGTGAACTTCAACCTGTAGTCCAGGGTTTGATACCCTGTACTTCCAATTTCAAACTATGTGCTTTCACAAACCACTTAACAAAACAGTGCTGTTGCATTGTCCCTGTAAAGGGTGCATGTGGCCAGTGGATTATTTCGATGACAAATACATAAAATGAATACTGTGATATATTTTCCTGCACTTGTCCTCATGGTACAGAGGAACAATCCTCATTTTGTGTTCCTAGCAACACTTTTCTGAAGGAAATCGCCATCATAATTTAAATTAAGAGGATAAGGGATTTGTCAGACTCACGCACCAGTAATTCTGAGTGATATATCAAAAACGTGCAATATTCAAGGCAAGCTCTGGAATTCTAGTCTCACTGTTATAGTTGGTAGCTGTTTTTCCCTGGTTTGCTATTACAACATAGCAGCTATTTACCTGTAACAGGGAGGGACAATACTGCATCTATCAACACCTGGGGCAGTCAATAATTTGTGTGCTTGCCTGATGACATAATTTATTGCAGGTACACCCACATTGCAGCATATCTAAATATACAAAGCAGCAGAACTTTTGTAAGGAGTACCTTTACCAATCTTCTCTTACCAATGCTACAAAGTCCAACATCTCATACAAATAATGGCAAAGCTAACAATATCCTATCAGAGGGCAATGTTACCAGAATGTCAGAAAAGTGCAAGAGAGTAACCTGTTCTCTCCCCCACATGCTCCCAGTATTAGGTGGACATTTGGCTAAGTACTGTGCCCAATTCAGAACAGATATACGGTCATATGGTCAGGCAACTAGGAAAAGTATTATTATTTACAGGGTCCTGAACATATTTATCACTAACTTAGGATAAAATCGGTCATAACCCAACATGTGCTACATCTGGGCCTAATAAAAGTATATATTTAGCTTAGAGTAATTATTGATCATACGTTTATTTCTTTTTATTTATTATGCTTTGTTGATCAGTTTAGTACCACTAGGCCAGTAACCTGTTTTCAGGGAAGACCTGTGGTAGTATTTAGAATGAGTATCAAAATTGCCAGGGAACTTCTAATTCTTTTTGATAAGTGCTGTGGAATCTTTCATATCACCTGAGATACCAGCAACTCAAACAGATGACATTTCAGTTTAACGTCTCATCTGAACTATTATCAGCTGATGGAAAAGTGCCATTTGCAACTGTGCTATACAAGGAGAGAGTCTCTTATTTATTGCAAATTCTTTGGAGGATCTATCCTATTTATTTGTGTATGCATTTATTTTTTGTTAGTTGATGGAGATAATCCTACTAAGCTAGTGGCATCTTTTTAGGAGAGACTCAAAGTCTTATTTATACAACTAGGAGGAAAACTGGCCAAGGCATTAGAGGACTTGCACTACCCCTTTAGATAGGTGCCATGGGATCTTTTAAATCCAACTGAGCTGCCACCAACTCAAGCAGATGGGAGCTCGGTTTAACATCTCTTCTCAGCTATTATCCAGCTGGTGGTAAAATGTAACTTGTAACTGTACTATACATGGATTTTAATACTTAACATTCTCTGATTTCTTAGAAATTCCTTTGAGCATCTACTCATGGCATTTTACTGTACCTGTTGATCTCATGACTTTCAAGACCTATCTGTCCACTGGTAGGTATACCATCTTAGAGTGAATGTTTACCACTAAGCCTGACAAACACAACACTTCACAAATTGCAACCTATATTTACTAGCCTTTGCCCAATGGCAGCCATCTTTTGTGCAAAAACAAAATCAAAATTACATAAAATTCGTGTATGGAATCCGCTGTTTATTTACTGCTAAGATTCCATCCACTTGGACATCTGAAGATGCTTTAAAAACAGTCAGTAAATTAAAAACAAATAAATAGCAACTGTGACTTGGCATCATAATAATCCATCCAATAAAGACAATCCACAATATTCAATCAGTTTATTTTAACAGCAGCTTTTTTGAACTTCCTGCTCAAGCGTCTAGCTTCTGAGATAAACCTTTGTCTAACTATGACATACTACATGAATCAAAATGCCATTCCTTTACTTTGCACAGCAAATTGTGTTGGTAGTTACCTCCTATATTATTCACTTTAACGTTGTTAAACTGATGACATGCAGCAGTAACAGAATGCTTAGAAAGGAAATTTGTTTAAATTGCTTTAATTCTGACAAACATCTCCCAATGCAAATGTGTAGGCATCTTGCAATTTTCCCTATATAAAATGCATTGTAGCTAAATCTAACAACATAACACAATTACAAGCACAATTTGCATACTGGGTATAGTAAAACTTTCAAGCAAAATTTGCTTATTGGACTTGGTAAAACTTATTTTTAGCAAGAACTTTTTTGAAGGAAAGCACCAATTACCAGTTGTATTTAGTATTCAGGTGACAGGGTGACAGCACTGTCAACTTGTAAATTTAAAAAAGAAAACACTGGTGCACTGTGGGTACATGGTGAGCCTATCAGTGCAGTAACTGAATGCATTCTGAGCATATTTTAGACAGGAAAGAAATCTTAAATCTTTAACATGATAAATGCATGTGGTTAGTTACCACATTCATGACAGTCTGTATTGTGACACTTTTAAATACGATTGCTTTATGTCATTTTATTGGAGGGAAATGAATTTTCAAAACTCTAGAACCAAAAACAGAAGTTATGTTCTTACCATAACGTTCCATCTGTGTTGTCAATCTTCATTCATTCTTTTTTAAAACAGCTTTATTAAGTTTGCAAAATACACATAAATATTCTCATAAAACTTTTACAAATATTTCAGTTTGAAGAAAGATCTTCATTCATTCTTGACTGTTGGGTCTCGGTTCCGTCCTCGGAACCATCTCAACCATTGTATCAAGCTCGCAGCAGCCAGAAACTCTCGAGCTAAGGCTACCCATACTGCATCTCTCCCCTTCTCTTCAGATCATATTTTGCCCATAGAAATAAAATATGGAAGATTTGTCTGAGCAACTGCCCTACTATAAAACCAGGACTAGTTCTGAACCTCCAGGAGTCTTTGGAGAAGGTTGGAGAGTGGGATGTCAAGAATGAATGAAGACTGACAACACAGATGGAATTTTATGGTAAGAACATACATTCTCTATCTGATGTCAATCTTCATTCATACTTGACTGTTGGGACAGAGTCCCCAGCTACTTTATATCTCAGGAGGACCTATGGAAGGATATTCCTGAGCACCATAGAGCCAAAGGATTCTCTTCCCCTGGAGACCACATCCAATTTGTAATGAGTGATAAAGGTATGAGGAGTAGCCCAAGTGGCCACTGTGCAAATGTCATCCATATAGGCTCTAGAATGAAAGGATACTAAAGTGGAAACTGATCTGGTAAAATGATACTTGACCTTGGTTGATAGGTTTAACTTATTTGGTCATAGACAGAGGTGATGCAGTCTCTTAACCATTTCAGTAAGGTACCTTTGGAAACTGGTTTGCCAAGTCAAGTACCTGAAAAAGAGAGGAACAATTGGACTGATTTCCTAAATGATTTCATTCTGTCAAAGTAAAAACATAATTTTCTGTGTACATTCAACAAATGCAAACAATATTCTCCTTTGTTTGAGAAGTTTGGGAAGAAAACTGGTAGGTCTATGGATTGATTAATATTTGAGTTCAATACAACTTTGAGTAGAAAAGAGGGGTTAGTTCTAAGTGATACTCTCTTGCTGTGAAAAAATGATATAGGGACATTTCACTTATAAAGCCTGCACTTCTGATATTCTCCTGGCTGACGTGATGGTTACCAGGAATAGGGTCTTCCAAGATAAAAATTTGATATCACAGGTGTCTGCTGTCTCAAAGGGCTGATGAGTCAAACTTTGCAAGACTAACATTAAATTCCAGGGTTCAATGGGTTCTTTAAAATGTGGTTTCAAATGCAAAATGCCGTTTAGAAAGTTTTTTCAAAGGTGATGAGACATTAAAGAAAGGTCATCGAAGCCATTATGGAAATTTAAAATAGCAGCTAAATTAACTCTAATAGTGAAAGCTGAGGCTCCTGATTGGAATAAAGTTGATAAATATTCTAATACCTTATTAATCAAGGCTGAAAATGTGTCAGTTCCTTCTCCATGAAACCAAAGCACAAATATGTTCTATTTACTAAGATAAAGTTTTCTGGTGGATGGTTTATGAGAAGCCAGAAGTATCTTTTGAACTGGGGAAGATAGATTATTCTGCCTGGCAATTACTGGAAGTGGAGATACCAAGCCGTGAACTTGAAACTTTGTAGGTTGGGATGGACCAGCCCCTGCAAATGAGACAACTGGTCCGGGGTTGGGTTCAGAGTTCATGAACAGTAAACTAGGTGAGGCCAGAGAAAGGGGAAGCAGACTTGGCAGGGCCAATAAGGTGCAATGAGGATCACTTTACTTCTCAACCATTGAGCTTTCTTCAAAAACTGGGGATTCAAAAATTGTGAGGCTGAGGAAGGGTGAAGGGGGGTGATGATGGATAGAAGTATAGGAAAGTAAGCCATATTACATTTGTGAGGAAAATGTCAGACAGAAAAATAAAGATGCAGCAAGTATGTATAAATTAATCATTAGTTTAAGGATAAGGAATGAGAAAACTATATGTTTTATTTGTATGGAGGCTATGTAATATGTCTATATATGTAATGGGAAGAGCTGGCTCATCATAAATTCAGGACTACAAGGGGGGGGGGGTTGGGGAAGGAAGCAGGTGAGGTGTGAAGTGGGCTGTGCTCCAATTCAGTCAGGTGGTAGCAAGTCAGTGTGCATATGTGCACAACTGAGGATGTAGGCAACACAGCAGAGAAGCAAGCAAATAAACAAAATATAAAATGTCTCTTGTATTTCAATGCATGTAAAATGAGATTGTGGAATTAATGTAAAAATAGACAAAGGATGAGGCAGGAAAAAGGCAGAAGGGCAATTTGAACAGAGTAGCCAAAAATGGGGAATCAGAACAAAGATAAAGTCAAATTAGACTGTAGGCTTAGGAGCACCAAAGACAACAGTAATACACTGTTAATGTGTTTCTGAGATGCAAAACACTGAGTTATGTAGCCTAATAGAACACAGGAATAACTTGTCTTTAATACCACAAACAAAGAGTTAGCAAGAGATAATAAATGACTAGCAAGAACAGCCTACCGATGGCACTGAAACAGAGCCAGGAACACGTTAGTACTGTAAGGTGTGAATCAAGGCATCCTCAGCTAGTAAAAAGAAGGCACTATAACACCAGTGGTGAAAACCACTATATCTGTCTGCAAGACCCTGAAAGGAATATACAGAACAATAGCAGAACAATAGCAGAAGTTACAACACATATTGGCTATCACAAAATGGAGTGTAAATATAGACAGAGCACATCAAGAGAAATAGCAGACTTCCCGAGGAAAGCATCACAGGACAACGACGTTACTATCACTATAGTCACAGTTATCAGCAGTCTTTCCCCAACGATGCAGCCATCATAATCAAAAATAAGAGTAGTCTTTCAAAATCATAACAGGATTTGCACACACAAAGTATAACATGATAACAAAATGTCAGTAATATAGTAAAAAGGTCACAAACAGCAAAATACTCGAGTAGCCATACAAACCTGTGACTACCCGAGATGTGGTAGGTGCACACAGCAATGTCCATGTCCATCTAGGAGAAAATATTACAGTGAGAGCAAAGAACAGGGTGCTTGTGAATATGTGCAGGAGGGGCAGAGGTTACATAAGCCAGATGAAAAAAAAAACAGTAGCATTCCTCATAAAGGTGCTAATTTCAACAGGCACCAGCAATACAGAATTCAATGTGTACTACAGAAGAACAAGGAATTCAAGAAAAGACTTTCAGTGAACAGTTGTCTGAGTACATGTGCAGCCACGACAGAACCAAAGTAGTCCAAAGGAAATAACCAGCTGCTATTAACTGTAAGAGCAAAACCAACAAAGAAATCAAAGTGCAAATGATGGTTACAACAAGCCTCAATGGAAGACCACTGGCAATCAGGTGATCCAAGGAGATCATACTGCAAGATCACTGGTAATCAGGTGATCCAGGGAGATCATACTGCAATATCACTAACAATCAGGTGATCCAGGGAGATCATACTGCAAATTCACTGACAATCAAGTCATGCAAGGAGGTCATACTACAAGATCACTGAAAATCATGTACTCCAAGGAGCTTGAGTTAGAAGAGCAATGACAATCAGGTGATTCAAGGAGATCATACTGCAAGATCACTGGCAATCAGGTGATCCAGGGAGATCATACTGCAAAATCACTGACAATCAAGTCATGCAAGGTGGTCATACTACAAGATCACTGAAAATCATGTACTCCAAGGAGCTTGAGTTAGAAGATCACTGACAATCAGGTGATTCAAGGAGATCATACTGCAAGACCACTGACAATCAGGTGATCCAAGGAGATCATACTGCAAGATCACTGAAAACCGGGTACTTCAAGGAGCTTGAGCTAGAAGATCACTGGCAATCAGTTTCTCCAAAGATCTTGGACACTAGGCAATCAATGTGTGCATGTGCATAACCTAGACACTGGGCAGTATAGCACCAAAGTAAGTAAATATTAAACAAAAATCTGCACAAATGTTGTGTTTCATTGTATGTAGAAGACAAGGAGACAGCAATATTTCCATAAAAAAAGACAAAAAATGAGGTGGGAAGAGGATAGCAGTAAAATAGGATCACATGGGAACAACATCAAACTAGACAACAATGGAGAGTCAGACGCAGGATAAAGTCAAGGTGGACTGCATGCTTGGGAGCACCAAAATAGCAGTAATAAACTGTTACTGTGTATATTGGACTATATCATCCTTAACAGCACAAAAAGAGAGAGAAGGTTTCAGCATTGAACCAAAATGCAAACTGTGGCCATTATTTATTTATATATTCATTCATTTGATCACATTTACACACCTGAATATGCATAGTTAGTAAATCGACTGTAACCAATGGGCATGTGTGATGTCTGTGTGTGTGTGTGTGTGTGTGTGTGTGTGTGTGTGTGTGTGTGTGTGTGTGTGTGTGTGTGTGTGTGTGTGTGTGTGTGTGTGTTTGTGCATGTTGGGAGGGTGCAAAGAGTTGCACTATATGAGGCTAACAGCAAATATAGGCATTAAGTATTTACTCAGTCATCTGATTGCAGTCAGACATCTTATATATACAGTCAATAAAGTAGCTGTAACTGGTGGTCACATGTTTGTCTATGAGCATGGAGAGTTGCAGTGAATTGCACTGCATGCATCTGAAAGCAATGAGCCAAAATACATTACTGAGGCCATTATTTATGCATTTAACCTTTTATATAATCACAATCAAATATAGTGGCTGTACATGAACACATATGTATGTATTTCTGTTTGCATGTATAAATGTATGTGTCTGACAGTAACACACTGAAAGAAATTACCATGATCATTATTTATCAATTCATTCCTTTGATTATAGACATCTAAGGTTTACACAGTCAATAAAGTTGTTGCAACTGATGTATGTGTGTGTGTGTGTGTGTGTGTGTGTGTGTGTGTGTGTGTGTGTGTGTGTGTGTGTGTGTGTGTGTGCATGTGTGCATGTTTCACTGGGTTACATTGTATGCCTCTGATAGGATCAAGCTGAAATGCATTACTGTGGCCATTATGTATGTATTCATTCCTTTGATCCCAAATATCAGACATATATAGAGTCAACTGGATGTGATTGGTAGGCTTGTGTGTGTGTGTGTGTGTGTGTGTGTGTGTGTGTGTGTGTGTGTGTGTGTGTGTGTGTGTGTGTGTGTGTGTGTGTGTGAGCGCGTGTGCACCTGCATCTGCAAACCTGGGGGGTTGCAGTGCATTGTACATTATGTGTCTGAGAGCACTGATTTAAAATGCATTACCATGGCTATTATTTATACACTTATTCATTAATTTCACCATAGCTGACATCTGAGGTGTACACAGTCAATAACATGGCTATGATTGTTGGGTACAAAGGCAGTTTATTCATGAAAAAATGAAGAACTAAGCCCAAAGATGTGACTTGTAAATAAAAAGAACTGATTTATTTAAGTGCTTTCGGAAGGGTCAATACCCCTCCTTCTTCAGAAAAATAAATGAACAAACAAACAAACGAAGAATGCAAGCAACAACCTTATTTAAAACCAATTAACGCATCATGTGATGAGCTGTGTTCCGTTGGTTGATTAAATTAAATTAATACTGCACAGCAATATTTAATAGCGAATGCTGCCATTTCTTTCTTCAAATAATTTTTGTTGTAAACAAAAATCAGAACAAAAACAAATGTAAAAGCATGTAAAAATACATATAACAAACATATAAAACTTGTTTTTAAAAACAGCCTACTTACACCATTAATAGCAGTATGTTGTTACCATAAGCAAGGTTGCTTTAATAAAGCATAACCTAGCTAAAGCTGAGACTAAACTTGTCAACCATAAACCCCTTAAAATTAACTAACTACATTTAATATGTCAAAAAGTGCAGTGTAAAAAATATGTTACACTAAGGGGTGTGGTTAACTAAATGCCATTTCCATAAAACTATCTTTTTAAGGCTAATTTCTTCAAAATGCATGAAATAGAAATTTGTTCGTTCAAGCCTGGAGGGAAGTGGGCTGCAGTTCTTATTTGCCAATATAACTCCTCCATCTCAAGTTGAATCTGCCAAGGGCCTGTGAGTAGAGCATCGTCCACTTGTTTCAGTACTGAAAACTGAAACTGGTGGCTTGGATGTTTAATAATGTGGCAAGCTAGGGCATTCGTTGGTTCCTTCTTAGAAATAGCATAAATATGCTCGTACATACGCTGTTTTAACTTGAAGAAGGAGGGGTATTGACCCTTCCGAAAGCACTTAAATAAATCAGTTCTTTTTATTTACAAGTCACATCTTTGGGCTTAGTTCTTCGTTTTTTCGTGAATCTACAAAGGCAGTTTATATATGAAATTGACTGAACCTGCTATCTTTTGACCACAGTTAAACAGTTTGGCTTGCATGTGTTTGAGAAAAATAAGCTGAAACATCACTGCGATTATTGTATATATTTTTTGTTGTTGATCACAATTAGATATCTGAGCTTTATACAGTCGATAAAGTATTTATAATGAGTGGGTACCGAGGCAGTCTGAGATAATCTTGTCAATGAAAGTAATCGACCCAGATACTCATTTTGTCCTGCCTTACCCCATTGCTTTGAAGTTACCACCAACACTGGACAGCCGTAATTAAATATTTTTTGCATTTATGATTAAACAATAGCATCATGGAAGAATTAAAAAATATTACAAAACTGTAAAACAAACAGTGATACAAGAAAAAAAAAGAAAACTAAAATTGCAAAATAAAATGTATTATCTAACAAAGATAAGTTATAATTAATGCAGTGTTACCATTACAAACGTGCTCAGCTATGTGGAAATATATAATGCAACAATTTGAAATGCATCATAAAAAGGTATGTAACACTTAATACAATACCATCTTCCACTATACTGCAAGTTGCTAAAGTAGATTTTGCATTTTTGGGATCCAACTTTTGATATCTTGGTGTTGGCTTGTAACATTCTGGACCACTAGCTTTTGGGAGATCCTTACTAAGCTATGGCATCTAATGCAATTTCCAAAGTAAGCAGGTAGATGACAAATAGGTTTTATGCCAAACAAAGTTCAGGATTATGCATTTCCTGGGAGAATTTAGTCTGGAGATGCAGTCATGTCTCCAGTCATACAAGGTGCATATGAGGCCCCATTTGAGATACTGTACTCAGTTCCAGAGCCTATTACAAAGATGGACATATTGTGGTTTAGCGTGTACAGTGGAATATTTACTAGATATTAAACAGAAAAGGAGGTATATGGCACCACAGAGCACTGAAAATGTCTATAGTGTAGCAAAGAAGGGAAAATGACTATGTACTAGGGACACACTGCAACATCAAAAGACATAACTGGGGTGTAGAATTGTAGAGAAAGGATGAGGGAAAATATGACCACAATTTGGAGAAGATTGAAGACACATTTCAGGAAATATTATTTCGTGAACAGAGTATAGAATCCAGGAATTCATTGGTGGAGAATGCAGTGATGGAATCTGGATAAGCAGAAGGGTTTAAAAATGGGTATAAGAGCCAGAACAAACTGTGGCCCTTGGGGCATTTGTACAGCCGTCCCCATACAGCTCTACATTCATATGTGCATTCAGCATAGATCACTGTACTGGCATACAAATGTGCTGGCTACAAGGTGTGTTATGCTTAAAATTATTGTGTAAGATAAATATTTATCAGTTTTAAAATGGTACTAACCTGCTGGCACTTATTCATAATTTATAATGAATATATTAGGAAATAACCACAAATTAAAGCATTAAACCTTGTGAAACAATTTTAAATCCATTTTAGTGAAGCAAAACAGATTACACAACACCTCATTACTTTTGGCAGCAATCCTTTGTCATGACATCTAAAATGTATTTATTCTAACCACCACCGACTTGCATGAATACTGATTTTTTGCTAGATTTTCTAATACAGTATTTTACACACTCATGGAAACAGATTATTGAATGAGATATATTTGAGATACTCTCTTGCAACACTGTATCAAACCTGGACTGAATCCTGGATATGTTATCATGCAACATGCAACTACCTATGACATTTGTATAATTCTCTATTTTTGTAAGACTCTTTGTAAATATTTTATATATATATATATATATATATATATATATATATATATATATATATTTATACATACACACACACACATACACACACACACACACACACACACACACACACACACACACACACACACACACACGCACATCACAGCAATCCCATTCAACTTCAGCCCTCCAACAAGTCTATATCAGTTCGACTCTCAATTTAACAACCACTGAGAGATGAATGGATCACAGGACAGTAGTCCTGTGACAGGAGATGGATGGATCACAGGCCAGTAGACCTGTGGCAGGAAGCAGATGGATCACAGAGCAGTAGACTTGTGACAGCAGACAAATGGATCACAGGACAGCAAACCTGTGACAGCAGACAGATGGATCACAGGACAGTAGACCTGTGACAGCAGACAGATGGATCACAGGACAGTAGACCTGTGATGGGAAATGGATGGATCACAGTAAGTAGACCTGTGACAGGAGAGAGATGGATCACAGGACAGCAGACCTGTGACAGGAGACAGATGGATCACAGGACAGCAGACCTGTGACAGGAGATGGATAGGTCACAGGACAATAGACCTGTCACAGGAGATGGATGGATCACAGGACAGTAGACCTACAACAGCAGACAGATGGATCACAGACCTGTGACAGGAGATGGATGGATCACAGGAAGTAGACCGGTGACAGGAGAGAGATGGATCACAGGACAGTAGACCTGTGACAGGCGACGGATGGATCACAGGCAGCAGACCTGTGACAGGAGACAGATGGATCACAGGACAGTAGACCTGTGACAGGAGATGGATGGATCACAGTAGACCTGTGACAGGAGACAGATGGATGACAGGACATTAGACCCAGTAGACCTGTGACAGGAGACGGATGGATCACAGGACAGTAGACCTGTGACAGGAGACTGATGAATCACAGGACAGTAGACCTGTGACAGGAGATGGATGGGTAACAGGACAGTAGACCTGTGACAGGAGATGGATGGATCGCAGGACAGCTGACCTGTGAAAGCTGACAGATGGATCACAGGACAGTAGACCTGTGACAGAAGATGGATGGATAACAGGACAGTAGACCTGTGACAGGAGATGGATGGATCACAGGACAGTAGACCTGTGACAGGAGACAGACGGATCACAGGACAGCAGACCTGTGACAGGAGATGGATAGGTCACGGGACAATAGACCTGTCACAGGACACGGATGGATCACAGGACAGTAGACCTACGACAGCAGACAGATGGATCACAGACCTGTGACAGGAGATGGATGGATCACAGGAAGTAGACCGGTGACAGGAGAGAGATGGATCACAGGACAGTAGACCTGTGACAGGCGACGGATGGATCACAGGCAGCAGACCTGTGACAGGAGACAGATGGATCACAGGACAGTAGACCTGTGACAGGAGATGGATGGATCACAGTAGACCTGTGACAGGAGACAGATGGATGACAGGACATTAGACCCAGTAGACCTGTGACAGGAGACGGATGGATCACAGGACAGTAGACCTGTGACAGGAGACTGATGGATCACAGGACAGTAGACCTGTGACAGGAGATGGATGGGTAACAGGACAGTAGACCTGTGACAGGAGATGGATGGATCGCAGGACAGCTGACCTGTGAAAGCTGACAGATGGATCACAGGACAGTAGACCTGTGACAGAAGATGGATGGATAACAGGACAGTAGACCTGTGACAGGAGATGGATGGATCACAGGACAGTAGACCTGTGACAGGAGACAGATGAATCACAGGACAGTAGACCTGTGACAGGAGACAGATGGATCACAGGACAGTAGACCTGTGACAGGAGACAGATGTATCACAGGACAGTAGACCTGTGACAGGAGACGCATGGATCACAGGACAGTACACCTGTGACAGAAGACAGATGGATCACAGGCAGTAGACCTGTGACAGCAGACAGATGGATCACAGGACAGTAGACCTGTGACAGGAGAGGGATGGATAACAGAACAGTAGACCTGTGACAGGAGACGGATGGATCAGAGGACAGTAGACCTGTGTCAGGAGATGGATGGATCACAGGACAGTAGACCTGTGACAGGAGACAGCTGTATCACAGGACAATAGACCTGTGACAGGATCACAGGGCAGTAGACCTGTGACAGGAGACAGATGGATCACAGGCACTAGACCTGTGACAGCAGACAGATGGATCACAGGACAGTAGACCTGTGACAGGAGACAGATGGATCACAGGACAATAGACCTGTGACAGGAGATGGATGGATCACAGGACAGTAGACCTGTGACAGAAGACAGATGGATCACAGGACAGTAGACCTGTGACAGGAGACAGATGGATCACAGGACAGTAGACCTGTGACAGGAGACAGATGGGTCACAGGACAGTAGACCTGTGACAGGAGATGGATGGATCACAGGACAGTAGACCAGTGACAGGAGACAGATGGGTCACAGGATAGTAGACTTGTGACAGGAGACATATGGATCACAGGACAGTAGACCTGTGACAGGAGACAGATGGATCACAGGACAGTAGACCTGTGACAGGAGACGGATGGATCATAGGACAGTAGACCTGTGACAGGAAACAGATGGATCACAGGACAGTAGACCTGTGACAGGAGATGGATGGATCACAGGACAGTAGACCTGTGACAGGAGACGGATGGATCATAGGACAGTAGACCTGTGACAGGAAACAGATGGATCACAGGACAGTAGACCTGTGACAGGAGATGGATGGATCACAGGACAGTAGACCTGTGACAGGAGACAGATGGATGACAGGACATTAGACCCAGTAGACCTGTAACGGGAGATGGATGGATCACAGGACAGTAGACCTGTGACAGGAGACTGGTGGATCACAGCACAGTAGACCTGTGACAGGAGATGGATGGGTAACAGGACAGTAGAGCTGTGACAGGAGATGGATGGATCACAAGACAGTAGACCTGTGACAAGAGAAAGATGGATCACAGGACAGTTGACCTGTGAAAGCTGACAGATGGATCACAGGACAGTAGACCTGTGACAGAAGATGGATGGATAACAGGACAGTAGACCTGTGACAAGAGATGGATGGATCACAGGACAGCAGACCTGTGACAGGAGACAGATGAATCACAGGACAGTAGACCTGTGACAGGAGACAGATGGATCACAGGACAGTAGACCTGTGACAGGAGACAGATGTATCACAGGACAGTAGACCTGTGACAGGAGACGCATGGATCACAGGACAGTACACCTGCAACAGGAGACAGATGGATCACAGGCAGTAGACCTGTGACATGAGACGGATGGATAACAGGACAGTAGACCTGTGACATGAGACGGATGGATAACAGGACAGTAGACCTGTGATAGGAGATGGATGAATCACAGGACAGTAGACCTGTGACAGGAGATGGATGGATCACAGGACAGTAGACCTGTGACAGGAGATGGCTGGATCACAGGACAATAGACCTGTGACAGGATCACAGGGCAGTAGACCTGTGACTGAAGACAGATGGATCAAAGGACAGTAGACCTGTGACAGGAGACAGATGGATCACAGGACAATAGACCTGTGACAGGAGACAGATGGATCACAAGACAGTAGACCTGTGACAGGAGACAGATGGATCACAGGACAGTAGACCTGTGACAGGAGACAGATGGATCACAGGACAGTAGACCTGTGACAGAAGACGGATGGATCACAGGACAGTAGACCTTTGACAGGAGACATATGTATCACAGGACAGTAGACCTGTGACAGGAGACAGATGGATCACAGGACAGTAGACCTGTGACAGGAGACAGATGGATCACAGAACAATAGACCTGTGACAAGAGACAGATGGATCACAGGACAATAGACCTGTGACAGGAGACAGATGGATCACAGGACAGTAGACCTGTGACAGGCGACAGATAGATCACAGGACAGTAGACCTGTGACAGGAGATGGATGGATCACAGGACAGTAGACCTGTGACAGGAGACAGATGTATCACAGGACAGTAGACCTGTGACAGGAGACAGATAGATCACAGGACAGTAGACCTGTGACAGGAGACAGATGGATCACAGGACAGTAGACAGGAGACAGATAGATCACAGGACAGTAGACCTGTGACAGGAGACAGATGGATCACAGGACAGTAGACCTGTGACAGGAGACAGATAGATCACAGGACAGTAGACCTGTGACAGGAGACAGATGGATCACAGGACAGTAGACCTGTGACAGGAGACAGATGGATCACAGGACAGTAGACCTGTGACAGGAGACAGATGGGTCACAGGACAGTAGACCTGTGACAGGAGATGGATGGATCACAGGACAGTAGACCTGTGACAGGAGACAGATGGATCACAGGATAGTAGACCTGTGACAGGAGACAGATGGATCACAGGACAGTAGACCTGTGACAGGAGACAGATGGATCACAGGACAGTAGACCTGTGACAGGAGACGGATGGATCATAGGACAGTAGACCTGTGACAGGAAACAGATGGATCACAGGACAGTAGACCTGGGACAGGAGATGGATGGATCACAGGACAGTAGACCTGTGACAGGAGACAGATGGATGACGGACATTAGACCCAGTAGACCTGTGGCGGGAGACAGATGGATCACAGGACAGTAGACCTGTGACAGGAGACTGGTGGATCACAGGACAGTGGACCTGTGACAGGAGATGGATGGGTAACAGGACAGTAGACCTGTGACAGGAGATGGATGGATCACAAGACAGTAGACCTGTGACAAGAGAAAGATGGATCACAGGACAGTTGACCTGTGAAAGCTGACAGATGGATCACAGGACAGTAGACCTGTGACAGAAGATGGATGGATAACAGGACAGTAGACCTGTGACAAGAGATGGATGGATCACAGGACAGTAGACCTGTGACAGGAGACAGATGAATCACAGGACAGTAGACCTGTGACAGGAGACAGATGGATCACAGGACAGTAGACCTGTGACAGGAGACAGATGTATCACAGGACAGTAGACCTGTGACAGGAGATGCATGGATCACAGGACAGTACACCTGCAACAGGAGACAGATGGATCACAGGCAGTAGATCTGTTACAGCAGACAGATGGATCACAGGACAGTAGACCTGTGACATGAGATGGATGGATAACAGGACAGTAGACCTGTGACAGGAGACGGATGAATCACAGGACAGTAGACCTGTGACAGGAGATGGATGGATCACAGGACAGTAGACCTGTGACAGGAGATGACTGGATCACAGGACAATAGACCTGTGACAGGATCACAGGGCAGTAGACCTGTGACAGGAGACAGATGGATCAAAGGACAGTAGACCTGTGACAGGAGACAGATGGATCATAGGACAATAGACCTGTGACAGGAGACAGATGGATCACAAGACAGTAGACATGTGACAGGAGACAGATGGATCACAGGACAGTAGACCTGTGACAGGAGACAGATGGATCACAGGACAATAGACCTGTGACAGGAGACAGATGGATCACAAGACAGTAGACCTGTGACAGGAGACAGATGGATCACAGGACAGTAGACCTGTGACAGAAGACGGATGGATCACAGGACAGTAGACCTGTGGCAGGAGACATATGTATCACAGGACAGTAGACCTGTGACAGGAGACAGATGGATCACAGGACAGTAGACCTGTGACAGGAGACAGATGGATCACAGAACAATAGACCTGTGACAGGAGACAGATGGATCACAGGACAATAGACCTGTGACAGGAGACAGATGGATCACAGGACAGTAGACCTGTGACAGGAGACAGATAGATCACAGGACAGTAGACCTGTGACAGGAGACGGATGGATCACAGGACAGTAGACCTGTGACAAGAGACAGATGGATCACAGGACAGTAGACCTGTGACAGGAGACAGATAGATCACAGGACAGTAGACCTGTGACAGGAGACAGATGGATCACAGGACAGTAGACCTGTGACAGGAGATAGATAGATCACAGGACAGTAGACCTGTGACAGGAGACAGATGGATCACAGGACAGTAGACCTGTGACAGTCATTCATAATGTCAAAGAAGGTAGGAGGGGTAGCAATGAATCAAGGGAAAAGGCAGCAACAATTGGCACAGCACTCTGACCTCATGTAAAAATGAGGAAGAGGCAACTGATAATGATGATGATGATGACAATGACGATAATAATGACGAGTGAATCAGACATATACAGCTGTAAGAATAACTCAATAATTTCTACAGCTCAGTTTAAGTGTGAACTCCAGATGTTTGGTAGTGAAGATTTGCCATTTTACCACAGAACCATGCACCATTTTGAATTTTTAATTGTACTGATTATATTGTTAGAAGCCAAGGGGAAGTGAGGATACCCAGCTATGAAATGGATGTATGTCTGGACTGTGTGAGTGAAGACCTGTGACAGTCAGTCATGACTCTCAGAGAAGGTAGGGACGAGGTATTGATTCGAGACAAATGCTGACAGGTGACATAACACCCAAACCCCATGCAGAAAATGGAAAACGGGCGATTGTTGATGATAGTCATAACGATGACGTGCTTATACTATTACCTTGTACCACTTCTACTGTATAACATGCACTAAGCTATTACTTCTGTTTTGCAAGAATGTCATAAATTAAAGTAGATCCTTAGGTAGCTTGTATACATCCATACACACACACATACACACACACACACACACACACACACACACACACACACACACACACACGCACGCACGCACGCATGCACACACACACACACACACACACACACACACACACACACACACACACACACACACACAAAGAAACAGACAGGTAAACAAACAAACAAACACACAAATAAATAAATAAAAAGCTCAGAGATTTAATTTAACAACATAATGATTGGTTAATTGTGATAGATTCTACTCAGACTGAAGCCAAAATGCAAAATTAAAAGACTATTTTTTATTTATCATAAAAAACACTACAAGCAACAGGCCACGGCTT
Organism: Protopterus annectens; assembly: GCF_019279795.1. Classification (NCBI taxonomy): domain Eukaryota; kingdom Metazoa; phylum Chordata; order Ceratodontiformes; family Protopteridae; genus Protopterus; species Protopterus annectens. The sequence continues at coordinate 493,481,957 of NC_056742.1, forward strand.
ATTGAAGTAAAACCAACAATTTATTTCCATAACAGACAAATGGTGAGCACTTTTGTGGACCAATGATGTCTGATGAAGTGGCTTGGTCCATGAAAGTGCTCACCATTTGTCTGTTGTGGAAATAAATCATTGGTTTTACTTTAATAAGCTGTGGCCTGTTGCTTCTAGTGTTTTTTTATGACATTGGACTGGTTTTTGGAAGCACAGCTTACCTTTACCACTTATTTTTTGCTTCTGTTCATTAATTTTTATTTACTTGTAGCAAACATTTTTCTTGAGTTTTGACATAAATAAACCATCATCATTACAGCATGTTGCTCCACAAATACAAACGTTCTATATAAAATAACCTGTCAGTAATAAATCTGGATTCATTAAATGCATGTTTAACTAAATTAAACTATATTAAAGCTACAAAAAACAAACAACATAAATATATCATAAACATTAAACACTGCTAACTCTGTTGGCATTGCTTTATATTAATTCCCCACTACAACTGATAGACTTTATTATATTTAGGTTAAAATGCTACTGATTTTGTCTACAATTTACTATGGTTCCAGAAGGATCATAGAATCATAAAACTAGGTCAATCATTCTAAAGACCATCTGTGTATTGCTAAATATCCTCCCTCAAACTTTACCCCCTCTCCCAAAGGTGTGGCCAGATAGCCCCAGAGTAAACTTGAAGGTACCCATCTAGTTGTCCAGGTTTCCTTTGCATAATTATAAGGAGCCACATTTCAAAAGTTGTAGGTGAAGTATTTCCAAAAGCAGGGGAGACACTGGATGATGGTCCAATCATTTCAGCATGTCTTCACTGATGTAGGTTGAGGTTTCTGGTTCTAGCCTTAACTGTACTAAATGAAGGTCATAAGGTCATGGATAACAGGACCTCTAGTGGAATGGTCACCTTTCAGGAGTCTATAGGACACTGAATACAGGGACAAGGCTTCCAGCCTCTTTTGGTAACTTAGTTTCTTGAGTCCTCAGGTCTTTTTCATTAGGAGCCTCTAAATCTAAGTAGAAATGTTTATAAGGGAATGATTACTTCTTTGGATTTGGATAAAACACCCTTTGTGATTAGCTACAATACATATATTTCTGGACTATAATTACTACATGGTGATCAATGAATTGGGAACCTATCTGCCCAGTACATGGTGATCAATGGACAGGGAACCTATCTGCCCACTACATGGTGATCAATAGACAAGGAATCTATCTTCCCAGTACGTGGTGATCAATGGATAGGGAACCTATCTGCCCACTACATGGTGATCAATGGACAAGGAATCTATCTGCCCAGTACGTGGTGATCAATGGATAGGGAACCTATCTGCCCGGGTGCTGAAGCTGCTGACGATCATCAGACAATAAGGTGTTCCCAGTACTGTAAGCTGTAGTGAATTGTTTTCACTCAGAGGGTACAATTCTACTTTTTGGCATTTAGTTTCATACCATTTTCCAAACATCAAGTGTTTACTCAAGTATGTTCTTTTATTTGCATCTTGAGGGTTTTTGACAGCTGCAGATAGTTTGCAACTTTTGCCAAATTTAGTCAACTAGTGGACCTATTTTTCAGTTTTCAGGTCAGAAAAATAGATGCTGAGCCAAGACAGGACTCAGAGGAGAGCCTTGTGGAGCTACACTGGTCACCTTTGCTCTGTTTGAAGAGACACGCACAACATGAAAAGCATGTGTTCTCTCTCAAACTCAGTTGGTTATCTATCTTACGACTTAAAGATTGATGTTCAATACTGCTGGCTTCTTGACAATTCTGACATGGGGTATGGTATGCCTCATCAGTGAGATGTAGAGTGAGATCAGCATATCTCAGTTTTAATGTAATAATTTTATCATAAACCTTTAATGGCAAATGTGACGCCCGTGTCCTGGCCCAGAAATCAAGGAGCTTCAATCCTCACCACTAACACCAGGGAGGTCATCTCATAGAAGAGAAAAGGATATCTAATACACACAGTAAAGTACAATTTCCCTTAAGTGCACACAGAGATCACAGTCAGTCTGGAGCTGGTTGCTCCTTTGCTCACCAGGTCCCCAGTAAGACTCCCCACTGGCACAGCTATAGGGTCCAGGTCTCAGCCTAGCTGGGCAAGATAAAACCTCCAGTACCCTCTCTGTCCAACCAGTGCTTCATGTCCCTTCCAAGTAGCTGACACAACACACACACACTTTGAGATAAGTATTTATATAACTTCATAGACACTCCTGGGAAAGGCTGACACAGATTCTCCAGCTGTGCCCCTTTACCCATAATATACAGTAGTAATTACTGCCACCACACAACTAATAATATCAGCTACTAAAAGGCCCTTAAAAGGGTGTCCAATTATTACTGTGCAATATTATTATCCAATGGTAGTATGACTAACAGTCAAGGCTTACTTTAGAGTGGCCTATTACAATAACTTCTATAAATATGCAATGTACTCTAGAGCTTATCTCTACATAAAGCAGCCACAGGTAAAGGTTTTAAAAATATTTAATAATAAATTATTAAATCACAAGACAAAACTACAACACCACAGAGATATCTAAGAGTTCAGAGATCACACAGAAACTTAAAATAATACAGTAGGACAGGTCTAATTTCAAAGAAAAATACCTAATTAATCTTTACTAGCTTTAACTATTCCTACAAGAAATCATGTGCTGGAAACTTACCTGTGAGCATAAGGAAGAGTGCTGAGTTAGATGTCCAAAGTCAAAATGCTTTTAGTCTCTTGTCAGAAACAGTATTTAAACATTACTAACAAACATGTCTCTAAGGCCCTCCCAAATTACATCATTTTTGACACTTAGGTTTTCCTAGTATTCATATTGCATCATCTTAACACCTGGTCTGAGTTCTCAGGCCACAAACTGGATTATTTAGCAATCTAACACCTGCTCATAACTTACAACAATACAAGGCATTTCACATGTATATTCTAACAGAAACTAGAGCAATAAAGCACCTTCCACATGTAAATTCTGGTCAAACACTTTAGCCTTAAAACAATGTGCATGACATCTTCATCCAGATGCACTGGAGCCAAATTCTAATATGAAAGGGTCACAACATGCTTCACTGGGCCAGTAGACAGCAATGTTGTCACATATTTTGCAGTTCCACATTTCACAATATTCTTTTACACTCAAGAAAACATGCCTGTATTTTACATTTATTTACAAATGCCAGAATTATATATCAAATTCTATTTGACTAGGCTGGCAGCCTTCGCCCATCTCTCCCCAATCGTCACAGCAAATATTCAGGAAAAATGTGTAGATTTTTCCAGTTTTGTGTTGCTTTCTCACTACAACTAAAAAATTCCACCACAAAAATGAAAATTCATCAGAATCTGGAACATTTCTCCCCAGTCATCCACTGAAAATGGGTTGTGTCGCAGTCTGACTTTCCCAGTAAACAAATGTTAAATAAATAAATAACACTTAATACATTCAGGAATGTACACTTTATTAATATTGAATGTTTGTTAATATAAAATTATCAGACCGCAAAGATTGTGATAAAGATTGAAATTCTATGCAAAATTCTTTTAGTAACATGCAGTCATAAAGCATGTTTTTGCCTTCCTGTTTTAATATTCATTTCATTTCCTCTAACTAATATTAGTGTCCTTCTTAAGGATTTCTACAATTAGGTATCAAATTAAAATCGATGAATTTCCATGTGAAATGTTTCCAGAAAAGAATGGCAGCTGTCTCTGTGAAATGATATCGACTTAGGAAATAAGCTTTGATTTATGTCATTCCAATATTTGTTCTTTTATCATCGACATAGATTTATCTGGATTTTGTATAGATTAGATAAATGCTGTTTCATTTCAGAAGTACCAAATACTTTGAGGCTATACAGCATAGCTATTTTGTGTATGATTTAAACTTAAACTTTTAAATAATAATTCTAGCAACATAAATCTTCTTATAGTCAAAATGAATACTTCCTAAAGAGTGTGTATCATGAACTAAGTTTGCTAGCCCATAAACTGGCAATACAAAAACAATTAAAATTTATAAAAGTATCTGCACAGAGGGTAAGATATTGTGCACTGTTTTATTCCATTGCAAATACCTTGTACTCCGTGCATGTAGTAGATATGCAAATCACCCCTCCCTGAATGTTAGTCATTCATAAAAATAATGCGTTTTGGAGTACCAGCTTGTCACAGTGAGGTAACCTCCCCTTCCACCACTTGCTAATATGTTTCCCAACTGACAGATCTCAGTTGTTGTTTGTTGTTTTCTTTCTGCTTTTCCTGGTTAGGGGTCGCCACAGTGGAACTCCGGTCCACTAATTATTGGCAGTCGATTTTTTATGGTGCCGAGGTGCCAGCCCGATGCCCAACCTTCAACAAAGGCACACCCATTCACGCATGTCTTTTGAACATCACTCGACCGCGGTGAGGACATGCAGACTCCACACAGAAGGCGCTCCAGCCGAGAATCGAATGTGAGAACCTCTCAGTAACATACTAAAAGCTCTAAAATAATTTGTTGGTTTTACTCTGTAGGCAGTTTGACAGGTCTGTCTCTTCAGTTTTGGCTGATTTGCATAAAGCATAGCTTTTTCTTCTTTGTTAAAATTACATGAGAAATTTGGATTTTCCTTACTGATGCATGTGGCAAGTCACTTCAACAGTGTAATCAGCCGTACTTATTTCTTTACTGGTTACTATGTAACAGTTATGGAAGGACTGCTGGATTGTAGAAGATTCTTTTTATACAGTTCATTTGTTCAAAAAAAGAAATTTGTGTCTTTAAGGTGAAAGTAATGTGTGATTTATATGAAATGACGGTGCCATATCAATCTCAGTTTTGCCCCAGTATTACAGCACAGGATAGTTTCTGTCAGTCAGATGTTAGAATTAGATACGTTTGGTAAGTTATGTGCTGCTTAAGTGTTGGCAATAAACAAGTTTAGCACTAACTGTTGCATTTGCAAGATTCCAGAGTACATCAGAAACTAGCTGAGCTAAATGGAATATTTCCTATTACGTCTTTACATGGGCATCTAACAACTTAGGCCAAGCTGCCAGCTGCGTGGATGGTTGAGCCACATTCTGACTTGACTGCTGATAAAAGAAGTGCATTCAAAATATTCAGTAGGTACTTCCTTAATATACAGCAGGTGAGCTAGCAAAAGGAACAGTGAATATACAGCTAACGTTGTATAAAAATGTGCCGTAGATAGAATAGGCTTATATAATAACTGTACCAAAATTTAAAAATAACTATGTTTCGTGATACATAGCAGCCTGATCATGATTCTGATTAAATGTTTTACTGCTAATAAAATTGCATGATTACAAGCTTTCGGATTTGTCCGTCTAATAAATTGGGATGTAGCCATCGGTATAGGTAAATGAGAAAGATACACCTTTCTGAACTTTAACTACTTCTGCAACCACATATCCTAAACCCTGCATTGTGTTTATGTCTGGACACGTATTTGTGCAACTGTATGTGGTATTCAGGTTTTGTGTAGTCGTGTTATTTTATCAAAATGACAATTCTGTTGAAGGCATTTATGGTAAAAGAGGCTACCACACAGCATCCTGCACAATCCCATGTCAGCGACTTCTCACATCCTCTTTATTGAAATATGACGATATATTCACTAATGTTGGGAAAAGGAAAAATTTCAGTAAAGCAGGTTTTGATAAAACTATCAATGAAATGACACACCCAGGTTTTGTTGTTGTGTTTATCTGTGTATCACTTGCGTTTCCGAGTTGTAGCCTATAACATTACAGGAAGTGTGAGGGATTATATGCTATTCAGTATGCAAATGTTATGCAGTATGTCCAGATTTTTGGCTTGGTGTACCTTCTTTTCAAGACCCTTTATATCCATTTTTGATGTCAGCGGGTTGAGAGTTATCTTTTGGCTTGAGAGAAGTTAAAACTGTTATCGTACGGGACCAGGACCCATCGACCCACTGATTCTTTTGAAAATGCAGCTATGCAAATTAAGTAAATTGCCACGTGCTTCTGAGAGGAAAGCATGCAGCAGTAGTGCAGTCAGTCAGTGACTTGAGGGAGAGTCGTTTGTCAGTTCCAGTATTAGAAAAAATGGACCAAATAAATTAAATTAACATTAATAAACCTGCCCCTGCTTTTTCTTCCCTCTTTCGTCTACTGCACCTAAAAATGGCCTACTGTATGACTTAAAGAAACAAGATACTAAAACTGGTAAGAAAAAATGTCACAAGAGTTCTTACCATTTAATATCTCATTTCTTTTTGAGGTGACTCCAGAAGAACATGTTTCATAGGTTCGTAGGTTAATAAGGGTATAACTTGGCTAATGACCACTAGGGCCTTTATAAGCCTAGCCATGCAACCCAAATGTGACCCACAAGTTTTATGTTTTAGACATTTATATAGGAGGTGATTTTTCATTATGACATGATTTACTGGCTCTTCTGTCCATCACAAACATGGGCAACAGATGAGGGATGAATTTCTAATTTCCCCTCCAGTAGTCCAAGTTAAGCTGAAATATGGTTAGGCAGGGACTTTGTTTTACATGGATGGGGAGTCTATTCCAGAGAATGGGAATTCTCTGAGATGCGTATCTTCCTCTCCAACATGTTCTATTTATGTCGCAAGCAAAATTTAGATCCTTAGATCTAGTAGCTCAGATGCTGTTCGTTTTGTGAATATGCAAAAGGTCAGTCATTGCAGGGTCCAGAGATCCCTTGTATGTAAGGCATATATTGCCTTTTAGTAGTCTGTAGGAGGCAGAGTATAGAGATAAGGCTTTCAGGCGATCCACATGGGACATTGTGTTTATACTCCATATTCTTTTTATAAGGAACCGTTGTGAACATCCCAGTTGTTGCATGTGTTTGACATTATACTCTATGGTGCATTTGATGAGGGTCAATTAAAGTGGTATGATGACCTCTCTGGACCTAGATGCCTGCCCTTACCTATAAGTTGAGCAACACAGAAGGATTTTTTTACTACTTGCACCACATGCTGGTCAAAGGCTTGGTTAATGTCTATGTGAGTTCCTAGATCACTGACAAGTGAGTCAACTCGTAGGGTATTATACTGATAATCAAGTTTTCTAGGGTGTCCATATTCCCAGAAGGTACTATAATGCATTTCTTGGCATTAAGGTTTAAACCGTGGCTTTGGCACTGGTTATTTGTCTGTGTTAGGCCTTCCTGTAGGATGTTTGCATTTTGTGGGGATTCTAGGACTCCAGTTTGTAATCATCTCCAAACTTGATCAGCCAGAGGTCTTTAACATTGCTTTTGGCTTCCAAGAAGTAGATGCCAAAGAAGAGTGGACCCAACATGGAGCCCAACCGGCCTCTTTGTGGAGATGGTCTCACTAGGTCTAACATCCTGGTTCTTATCTGTGAGCCAGCTGGGTATCCATCATGTTATATAGAGGTTTATGTCTAATTCCATAAGTTTGTTAACCATGCCCAAGTGGGGTACTGTATTTATATGGGGCCTGCAGAATTAAGTTGAATGTTGACCAAATGGAGGGTTGGTGACAGTGAGGTGGGGGACAGTGTGAGGGGGGCATGGAGCCCATTGATTTAGAGCAGCCAGTGCCCAAGGTATACTTAATCCACAGCTGCAGAGAGTTGCTAATTTGAATGACTGGAGAAAACTGAGGCAGAAGGCTGAGCTGTAAATTAAGGTAGGGTGATGTACTTAACAAGGATCAAAAAGCAATGCAGAGTCTTTGTGGCACTAGATTAAGATATGGGGGGTGAGGTATAACTCACAGGGCTAGACTACAAAACTCTTAGTATAGAATGTAAATGGATTAAAAGAGACAAGGTCCTAGCATGCCTTGACAAATATACACCAAAGTAACTCTGCTGCCAGAAATGCACATGTGGGAACAGGAACATCAACAATTAGTAAAGATGATGATGATGTTAGGTTATGGAGCTGGCCTGAATGAACTGAGGAGTAGAACATTCTCATACTATTAAAAGAAAGTGTTTATATAAAAATGGAGATAAATGCAGACAGGATGGGTCATTATATACTAGTAAAGGGCTTCTGGAAAGGAATAAGAGTTACGTTAGGATATCTCTATCTTCGTCCCGGGACTAGGGTGCAAAACATAAAGGAGATCATGCGTAATGTAATTACTTTTCATGGGGGTGGTTAGGTGAGGTGGCCAAGGGAAAGGGCAGTAACAGTGGAATGGAGATATTTGGGCAGATATATGAGGCTATTGGAGCTGGCAGATGTTGATAAGATAAAACAGGAAGATTTAGGATTTACATATCATTTTGGAAAATATTAAATTTGAACTAGGCTAGACAGGACTTATGTAACAAAAAAGTGAGCATATTTGGTGCATAAACTGATAGCTCATCATGCATTGATGTCGGATCGTGCCGCGTTATGGGATGAGCTGAGTATCAAACCCATAGAGAAAGGAGGTAGACGCTGGCAATTTACTTTAATGAAAAATATACCATTTATTAATTTACTTCAATTAATTAATAATAATAATAATTAATAATAATAAGTCCTGGGCAACATTAGGATGTCTGGGGAAGATTTGGTGGTATCCTGGCATAAAGCTGAGGAAAAATAAAATTTCTAGTGAGGATGCAAGCTGCTGAGTTTTGGCAAAGAATTGTAAGAGTTATCTGGCAGCCATAAAGAGTGTTAAAGAGATACAGGAAAAAGCAGTGACAGGAAGAAAAAGGAAGCTCGGAAGGTCAACTCGCCAGGCTAAACAGGAGATACCAACCGTGACAGGAAGAAAAAGGAAGCTCGGAAGGTCAACTCGCCAGGCTAAACAGGAGATACCAACCGTGACAGGAAGAAAAAGGAAGCTCGGAAGGTCAACTCGCCAGGCTAAACAGGAGATACCAACCGTGACAGGAAGAAAAAGGAAGCTCGGAAGGTCAACTCGCCAGGCTAAACAGGAGATACCAACCGTGACAGGAAGAAAAAGGAAGCTCGGAAGGTCAACTCGCCAGGCTAAACAGGAGATACCAACCGTGACAGGAAGAAAAAGGAAGCTCGGAAGGTCAACTCGCCAGGCTAAACAGGAGATACCAACCGTGACAGGAAGAAAAGGAAGCTCGGAAGGTCAACTCGCCAGGCTAAACAGGAGATACCAACCGTGACAGGAAGAAAAAGGAAGCTCGGAAGGTCAACTCGCCAGGCTAAACAGGAGATACCAACCGTGACAGGAAGAAAAAGGAAGCTCGGAAGATCAACTCGCCAGGCTAAACAGGAGATACCAACCGTGACAGGAAGAAAAAGGAAGCTCGGAAGATCAACTCGCCAGGCTAAACAGGAGATACCAACCTATTTGGACATAGTAACTGAGTTTAAATCAGCCCAGAAACAACAAAGTACCTTGAACAGAGGTTAAGGCAGCAAAAATGAAGTGCCTGATAATGAAACTAAGACAGTGGGAGACAGTGAAGGTGGTCCCAGATCCAGGAAATGTAAAGAGTGTTATGAAGGCATATTATGGACAATAATATATCAGCATGATTTCGAAATAGAGGTAGGGAGAACTTATATGAGGCAATACTTACCAGAGCTGGAGTTTTTCTAAGCTACATGAAAAGAAGATAGGAAGATTAATGTAAGAGATTATTATTTATTATTTATTGACATTTGATTACTGGGAAAGTCCGACTGGATAGAAGTCCATTTTCACATGAGGCTCAGGGATAAAAGCTCCAAATTATTGCAAAACATTTTAAGAACAATAATGCTACGATCTTCAAAAATAAAACAAACATCTCCAGTTTAAATAATTATAACAAATTAGACATAATATAAAAATATTGGTTAAGAATCTATTCAAGGTATATGACAATCAGTTAATATTTCAAGATATTTTAGACAGTTTGTAGAGGAATTAAATGTAAGTTAGTCTAATACAAACAGGAACAGCAATATGAAGTGATGGGAAAACAGGCTTGTTGTATATTTAGAGAGCAAGTCAGGGAGGAGAATTAGATAGCAGTAAGGAAGTAAGTGAAGAAGGGAGAGTAAGGAGATATAAGGAATGAAAAGGCACTTCTTTACATTTAAGGATATAGTTTATTCTGGTTTTGAACAAGAACAGAGCCAGATTTTAGCTAGGAAGTCTTTCAGATTGGTTTTGAAAGATGGGAGGGTGGGTATAGACCTGATGGATACAGGTAAGGTGTTTCAGGCCTTAACAACCTTGTATGAGTACAGACAATGCCCAGCAAATTTGAAAGGTTTGCAGACAGACAGATGTTTTGGTCACTGGATTGCAATGACTGATTGGGAACATAGCGTAGAATGTTTTTAGTGCTGGACAGGCAGATGGATGCTGGATAATTTTATAGGTGGTAAGAGCTGTGTATATTTTAATTGATGTGAGAGTTCTAACCAGTTTAGGGTTTTCAGTGCTATACAGTGGTGGGTTCTGAAAGGGCTATGTGCTGCAAATGTAACCCCTTGTTATAGCATTGTTCAAGTTTTAATTTTTTTGATGCCTGGAGGTTAGTCAGGATGGGAGCATCATAAAAAGAGTGGAGAGGAGATAAGTAGTAGTAAGTGTAGTTTTAGTTGCATTGGTGAGAAAGTTTTTGGGTCTCTCAAGCATCCCTAGCTTTTGATGACTTTTTCTTATGAAATTTTGTATAAGTAGGTTGAACATAATTCAGATTACTGAGGAAGAGGTAATCACAGCACTGGAAAAATGCCCAAGCTGAGGAACTTTCAAAAGAACTATGGAAAAGAGAAAAATCAGTTTATTTCAAACTTGATGTTTGATAATATAACGAAGGTAGATAAGACACCCACCTTGTGGTATTGTGCAGTCATAGTTTTACTCCATAAGAAGAGAAAGGATATGACAGACCTACGTCCCTATAATCCCATTTCACTCCTGAACCAAGATTATATGATCTTTATGCCAGTTTTAGCAAAGACAATGGCAACTCAGCTGGCAATGGTGATAGTATTAAATAAAAGTGGATTTATTAAAGGATTAAAGCAGGGTGGATTTATTTAAGGAAGTTTGACAATATAGTAAAGACCATCGTAACTCAACATAATGTGGGGAAACAAAAGACCTTTAATATGTACTGGCTTGGATATAGAAACCCTTTCATAGAACAAGTTGGGGTTTTATGTATGGTGCACTGAGGTCTTTGGGCTTTCCCAAAAATTGGAGAGAAGTAGCCTTTAATATATATCATGGATCCAATACGTGCAAAAGATGTGCTATCAGACCCCATATGAGGGGTATATTGCAGGGGTGCTGTACGTCCCATCTGCTCTTTATGATCTACTTAATGCCATTTGCTCGGTGTGTATCAGATAATCTCAGATTGCTGATTATTTTGAGGGTAACAGGAAACACAGCACTACTTGCAGATGATATTATTTTTTATTTGTCGGACAAGGAAAATACCTGCAAAAATTGTTTAATATAATAACCACACACCAGTGAACACAAAAATAAAAAATAGCCATTTATTCTCTCTGACGTCTCGACAAAGATGCCTTCAAGGAGAATCGTTTAATGAACTGCAGGTATTCAGTCAAATAGCAGGATATAAGGTAAATGAAGTGAAAACTAAACCATATTCCAGCAATCAATCTGGTGAAAAGTTTTCCATTTCTGTGAGGACTTGAGAGGATGAAATATTTAGGAATGTGGTTCAATAAGGTTGTTCGGCAAGCATCTAGGGAAATGTGGGAGGAAACAACTTTAAAAATAATCAGAGAACAGAGGAAGGGGAAATTGAATTTTTTGGAGGAAGAAGACAGCAAAGTAATTGTAGTTAAAGTGTTTATAGTGCAAATGACATTATACACTGGTCAAGCGTATCTTCATTACCCAGGAGGGGAAGTATAGAAGGGAATTAGCTAGGAATTAAAGGAGTATTTTGGGGAGAACAGAAGGAAGACAGTGTGTTGGGAAGTTGTTATGCTGCCAAAAGACAAAGCTGGGCTTGGAATGCCAGAGATGGACACAAACTATAGAGCTACCTAGCTAAGACTGTCCAACTTAATCAAGTGCTATATGCCTAAATGGAAAAGTATGATCTTAAATGAGGAGGGATCAGCTCAGGGATGCCATGGGTCAAAAGTCTGGGCAAGACTGCAAAATCTGATTAAAGAAAGCAAGGTTCCAGAGTATACAGTGTGATGCATCAAGAAATGAGTTAAGTGTGACTGAGCCTGCTGTAGCAAGATACAGGATGAATAACTTGATTTGGAGAAATAGACTTAATGTGGCAAGTAGGTGGAGAAATAAAAACTATATTAGAGAATTTAATAAATTGGTTAGAAGTAAAGACATGAGAGGAAGTGAAAGAAGCCTTAAAGGTGAGAGAGATTATCTGCTATTTCTGGCACTACTCATAGGTGGTCACTAGGCAAACAACCACTGGGGCGTTTTTAAGCCTAGCCATGCATCCCAAATCTCTGACAAGTTCTAGTACCCTTGATAAGTGTAAGCAGAGGCCTGGGAGATGAACCATTTACAGGTTGCGTGTGTCTATTAGAGACATATGTGCCAAACTAGGGATGAATTTCCTGTTCCCCATCCACTTGTCCAAGTTGCACTTGAATTGGGTTGTGAAGGAACTCTGCTTTACATGGATGGGGAGCCTGTTCCACAGACAGGGTAGTCTCTGAGATACATACCTGTCTCTCCAGACAGTTACATTTATATCACAAGCAATGGTTAAGTCTTTAGAATGGGTAATTCTGGTGCTGTTTGTTTTGCGGATATGCAGGAGGTCCATCAGGGTGGGGTCTGAAAATGCCTTGTATGTCAGGCATAGATCTGCCCTCAATGGCCTGTAGGAGTCAGAATACAGGGACAGGGCTTTGCGGTGGTCTTCTTAAGATGTGTTACTTAAGCCCTGTGTTCTTTTAGTGAGGAACCTCTGTGGATGTTCCAATCATTGGATGTGCCTGGTTAAGTACACATCAAAGGGGGCATTGTACTCAATGATAGGTCTGATGAAAGCTGATACGGCCGAACAATGACCTCATTGAACTACTTTCCATATGTTTCTTTATTTACTTATTTATTTATTTATCTTTTGTTGACCAAATTAGTCCCACTAGGCTAGTAGCCTTTTTTCAAGGGATACCCAAGATGGAATTTAGACTGCTATGTTTTTTCAATTGTAAGTATCCCCAGAAGGCTCTGCTCAGGAGTTTCCTTTCTGCTGCCCCTTCTGACCGAGCTACTATGAAAAAAATCTGTTAATTTTGGCCTAAGCCCTAGGTCTTCTTTATTGTTTAAAAGCGGGGCATTTGGTTGGACGCTCTAGGGACCTAAACCTCATCACCACAATAAACAGAACATGCTGGAGGGATAGATTCCTGTCCCAGAGAATTCCCATACCCTGGAACAAACTACCTATCTATATCAAACAAAGCTCCTCATTAGCACTCTTCAAGAAAAGTCTCGATGATTGGATGGGAGATAGGAAATTCACCCCGGGGATCACTTCTGTGGCTCTGCTCGACAGTGGCACAGGAAGATAATTTTCTTGGGTGACGAAAGCCTAGGGCCAATAGCCTAGTACCTACCTATGAACCTATGAACATTGCATAACATAAAATGATTTCCTCACTACTGTAGACACATGATGGTCAAAGGATAGATTACTGTCTACATGTGTCCCCAAGTCTCTGACTACTGCTCAGAATTAAGGGACATTTTAAACAATAATGTAGACCTAGGGCTTAGGCCAAAATTAACAGATTTTTTTCATAGTAGCTCGGTCAGAAGGGGCAGCAGAAAGGAAACTCCTGAGTAGAGCCTTCTGGGGATACTTACAATTGAAAAATCAATGACTGACAAAAATAACAGAAAAATGGAGTGGTAAGCTAGGACTGTAATCGTCAGGGGAAGACTGGACACAAATAAGCCTGGCTCAAAAATAGCAACTAAATCTAGAAAACTTGAGATTTTTGCCTGAATGCATTTGCATACATATTTCTATGTACTTTATTTATTTATTTATTTCCAGTTTGATACTGGGGAAGTTCACGGGGCCAAGAAAGCCTGTTTTCAGTGGAGGCCCGGGGAGAAAAGCTCCATGAAATCGATTACAGTAAAGATAGCAGTCCAGTAAAAATAAAAGTACAAATACAAATACATATCAAATAATACAAAGTGTGAACAATATTGCCCACAGTGGAAAAATATCATGCAGACACATTTTAACAAATTCACACAGTTAAAGTCAAAAGTCAAAAGTTATTTACAGAGTGTGAGAGATCATATGGGAATTAGCTATAGAAGGTTATAGCCAGCTATAAGATGCTTAGGAACTCAGGAGGATACCCTCCCAGGGGCTTTTGTTAAAGAGTTCTAGGTAGGGAGAATGCAGTTACATTTCTATTTGGAGGAGAGGCAGGTGTAAAGCTGAGTTTTGAAGTTGTTTGTGTTTGACATTGTCCTTAGTGTGGGAGGGAGAGAGTTCCATTTCTTACCTAAGGAGAAGGAGATGAGAAGTTGTCCAGCAGGACGTTTAGGTTTGTGGACAGTAATCAAGTTTTGGTGTTCAGATCTGAGAGTTCTATTTGGGGTGTATGGAGAAAGGATGTTAGAGTGGGGCATTTGGTTGGATTACATATTAGTCTATGTGATGTAGTGAGCTGGAGGAAGTCCAAGTAATTTGTGAATTCTAACCAGTTGAGGGATTGGAGGATAACACAGTGATGAGTGGAATGTTTGGCTTTGGTGGCAAATTTAGAAATTTTGTTATAACAGCTTTCAGGTTTGGAAGTGATGGTTAGTAGTGGGGCACCATGCAGAAGGGAGGGAAGGAGGTAAGAGGAGGCCAGAGTCTGCCTGGTAGAAGTAGAGAGGAAGTGGTTGTTCCTGTATAGCATACCTAGTTTTTGGTGGGTTTTCTTTATATTTTGCTGAATATGGATGTCAAACTTGAGGTGTTCATCTATAGTTACACAGAGTAGTTTGGCAAAGGGAACAACTTCAATCAGAGAGTTGCTTTGGCTAAGGACTTGGAAGGAATTTTTATCAAAAGAGAAAGATTTTGAGGGTGTGAATAATAGTATTTTAGATATGTTAGCATTGAGAGAAAGGTGATTTTGGCACATTCAGATTTCAGTAGTTGAGAAGGCAGTCTCAGTTTTAGATAGGAGTTCAGGGAGGTTAGAGGCAGACCAGACAAGTGTAGAGTCATCTGCATATTGGATGACTTTGGCATTAGGAATAGCAAAGTGAAAGTTATTGATAAAGATATTAAACAGCACTGGTGTGAGGATGGACCCCTGTAGTACTCCAGTATGGGTGGGTAAGAAAGGTGAGGTGCCTTTTTTCCATTTCACAGCTTCAGATCTATCTGACAGATAGCTTGAGAACCAGGAAAGAGTGTTTTGGGAGAGATTTAGGTTTGAGAGGTGACTTAGAAGGTGCTTATGAGAAACAGTATCGAATGCTTTAGAGAGATCTAGGAGCACTGTGGATACTAAGGTCCCAGAATCTCGGGATTGATTGACAGTTTCTAAGAATGAGAGTAGAGCTGTTATGGTGCGATGTCCAGGTCGGAAGCCATGTTGGGTAGGGGTAAGAAGTTGTTTTTAGTCAGAAAAGGCATAAGTTGGAGGTGGATGCATTTTTCTAGGATTTTGGAGATTGCAGAAAGAAGAGCTATAGGGTGGAAGTTTGAAATGTTAGTGTTTTTGCCTCCCTTGTGGAGAGGAAGAATAAAGGCAGAACACCAGAATTTAGGGACATAGGATTCCTTTATGGATCTATTAATTAGGATACTAATTGGGAGAGCTATACATTGGCAGCAGACTTGAGAAAGGAAGAGGGGATGTTGGCAGGTGCATTGGAGCAGGGTTTAAGTTTGGATAGAAGTCTTTTTATGTAGTTAGTGGACACAGGTTTAAGCTCAAACATGGGGGAAATTATTTGGGGACTTAGATGAGGTGGAATGTAGGAGAGATGGGTCATTGTTGGGAAAAGTTTTCATTAGGTCAGATATTGACTCTATAAAGAAAGAGTTGAATAGTGAGGCTAATTCAAGGTCACATTTACTTGGGTCCGGACAGGGGTTATTTTTATAGCCTGGGTTGAGGAGTGAGTTTATGGAGTTCCAAAAAAGCCTAATGTTTTGGGGATGGTTGGACTGGAGCCTAGTGTAGTAGGATTTTTTGTCTTTGAAGATTTGTTTTTTTTTTTGCAAAGTTACTGAGCTGTGTATATTGGAGAAGGGTTTCGGGAAGTTTATTCTTTTGGTAAAGCTTCCAGGATTTGTCTCTTTGATGCATAATTTGTTTTGTTTCTTTGGTTAGCCAAGGGGCAGTTATAGTTTTTATTCTTTTTTTCCTTGGTAGAGCTGGGGAGCCATGGGGCAGTTATAGTTTTTATTCATTTTTTTTTCTTTGGTGGAGCTAGAAAGCCAAGGGGCAGTTATAGTTTTTATTCTTTTTTCCTTGGTGGAGCTAGGGAGTCACGGGGCAGTTATAGTTTTTTTTCTTTTTTTCCTTGGTGGAGCTGGGGAGCCATGGGGCAGTTATAGTTTTTATTCTTGTTTTCCTTGGTGGAGCTAGGGAGACAAGGGGCAGTTATAGTTTTTATTCTTTTTTTCCTTGGTGAAGCTAGGGAGCCAAGGGGCAGTTATAGTTTTTGTTCTTTTTTTCCTTGGTGGAGCTAGGGAGCCATGAGGCAGTTATAGTTTTTATTCTTTTTTCCCTTGGTGGAGCTAGGGAATTTAGAACATCTAGGAAAGTAGAATTAAAGTGTTCTATGGCTTTATCGAGTGGAAGGGGTTTTAGAATGCCCCAAGTCATTTGTTTGAGATAGTTAGAGAAGGTTTTGGGGTCAAATTTACTAAGGTTGCGGGTCTGAATATATTGATGTTAGTGTTAATGGGAGGTGGTTGCACGGTAAATGAAAGCTGGGAGGTGGCCACTAATAGAGTCAGGGATGGTGCCAGAATTGGTAATTTTATTTGGATGGGTGACTAAGATCCTGACAAGAGTGGAACCTGGGGGATTTGTTTTATTGGGTCTGGTGATGGAGTGGGTTACTTGAGTAAAGTTAAAGAGGTTAATGGACAGGGAAGGTATGGGACTGTTGATTTTATTCCATTCGATGTTCACATTGCCTAGTATGTAAGTTTCATGGTTAACTTCAGCTGAGGCCCATTGGAGTATATCTTCAAGGGTTGAGACAATATTTCCAGGTAGGATATAAAGAGCGGTGATACAGAGGCTTTTGTGATTATTCATTTTTAATAGACCAACTGTTAGTTCTGTATTGGCAAATTTAGGAATGGGGTTTGGTAGGGGAATTAAGGTAAGTAGATTGGAATAGATTAATGTAACGCCTCCGCCTTGTTTCTTTGGGTGGTCACGTCTAAGAGTGCGAAATCCAGAGAGTAGGATTTCAGAGTCAGAGATGTGGGGTTTGAGCCAAGTTTCAGAGATGGCTACAATGTCAGATGGGTTATGACTTAGCCATGTTTGAAACTGATGTGCTTTGTTGTTGAGACTCTGGGCATTGAGTGTGAAAAATTTGTGGGTGGGTTAGGTCCGGGGTTGGGGTGAATGTCTCCAGTTAAGACAAAGTTATTGAAGGAAGTTAGTGTGTTTTGGTTTGGATTTAGGATATTCTGGATGGTCTAGTATTTGTTTAAGAGTAAGTGTCTTAGCAGTAGTGGAAATAATTTTAGGATTAAAAAGGTGCAGTGGGTTGAGCTGAAACAGAGAGGAGGAGATGGAAAAGAAATGATTATTTGTATGAGGGAGGAGATGGTTTAGTGTGGGAGTATGGTAAGGAGTAGAGAGTGGAAGCTGATTGGAGGTATAGGAGCTGGCATGGTATAAAGTTGTTAGGAGTAGTAGGAGGGAGATGGGGGTTTAGAGTGTTAGGAACAGTAAGGAAAGCATGGTTAGAAAAACATAGTTTAACATGGGAGGGTTTGTATTTGGAGAGAAGAGCTGTGGGATGAGAGGGGGTAGTGAAAGAGTGATGTATTTAATTAGTGATATATTTAATTACTGTGGGTAAAAGGAGGAGGGGTAAAGAGGGGAAGGCGTTGACTGGATGGTAGACTGTGGGTGAAAGGAGGAGGGGTAAAGGGGGAAGGCTTTGACTGGATGGTTGTCTTGAGCGGGTGGGGAGTGGTTGAAATAAAAGTAGGAGTAGTGGGGGTGGGTGGTAATTGGGGGCAGGGTAAGGGAATGGAGTGAGCCTGCAGGTTAGAGCCAAGGAGAAGGAAGAAAGCCAGCGAAAAGTTATCAGTGAAGCTGAAAACTAGCTCAGCGGTAAGGAGGCACTGGCATAAAGCACTGTGTGTGTGAAATTAGAAGAATGCAGAGGGTTGACACAGAATAGGAGCTGAAAACAGGGCAGTAGGAGTTTAGTAGAATATAGTAAGTATTAATAGGGCTAAAACAGGGCAGTGGTAAATTAATAGAACAGTTACAGTACTTTTGACTTGTATTACAAGATAGGTAGTGTATTAAAAGATAGGTAGTGGTTGAACAATGCCACCTAGTGGCCTGAGTAAGTACCTGACAAAATAAGTTAAATCTTTCCTCAGGCAAATGAGTTATGCTGGAGATATGAAGGAGGTGAAAGAGGTGCCTGATCCAGATGTGGAATAAAATAGGAGGAGAGAATTTTGAAGTAACAAAAGAATGGCTGTTAGTGAATTGGTGTACAGTCAGGAAGCTGAGAAATATTAACAGATTACTAACTCTTTAGCACTAGCAGCAGAATAAAAGACATGTGAGGGTTTGGCAAAATAGTTATTGATTAGGGTCTTTAGCTCACAGATACAAGGTACAGGGTATGATTCTGACCTCTGATTATTGGCTAGGCTTGTAATCGTCTGAAGACTGATAGCCTAGCATTTGCCTATCAGCCTATGAGCTATGAAGCAAAATAAAAGTATAAAGGAAATCAAACAGATAATGCAGGACATAATGAAGGAAAACAGACGGGGTAAGAACAGGCTTAAGAGAAAAGATTGCAGTGATGTAGAGATTATAGGAGACCATACAGCGTAGACAGAGGTGTCATAAAGTAAGAAATTCAAGCCAAAGTGAAAATGGAGGACATACAATCTGACCATGTATGTGAGGTATTAAAAGGTAGATATGAAATATATTGGATGAAAACTGAGAGGGTAGAATAATCCCCAGATGCACAATATTTTGATTATTGCCAGAATTACTGATGTTTGTTTAGATTTATGTTTCTAGTATATATGGAGAGTTTATTGGAGAGTATGATTTAAATGTTGTTATACCAGGGAAGGGACTGAGCAGTCATCTGTTTTTATACTGGTTATGCAAGTAAGAATATCAAAATAATATGTTCATCATTGCAGAAAATTTTATTTGTATTTTAAATGAATTAGCTTTGCTCTCTGTAATGTCAAATGAACATCTGTGAGAACTGAATAAAATATCACTCTTTTATGTAAAAAAATGTTATATACTTTTACATGAGAAAGAACCCTAACAAACTTATCTTCTCCTGAATTCGGAGCATAATTATAGCATTCCATTAACTAAGGTGCTGAGTTGCCCCCCTTCTTTAGTTGACACTTGACACTGATTTTTAGGTTATTGCACATCCCATCTATGGAATGCACTTTAAGGAATAATACAGCTCACTTGTCACAACAAGTAATAATGGCATAGGTAACAGTAACAATCTGCTTCTGGAAAATTTTCCCTAAAATAATTTATGAAGAGTTCGGTATTTATGAATATAAATTTGGTAAAACATTTGTGGATGTAACAGAACAAGAGTGGTATAACATACAGTGGAACATTTTTGTGTTGTTTTGAACATGCAGTGTAGCATATCCATACTCACCTTCCAAGTGCTCCGGATTATGCAGAACATGCCGCATTTAAGGCACAGAGCTCACAACGTTCTGCAGGTCAACATTCAGAGTGTTGGCTCTGCTCTGCACATTCTGATTGGCTCATATACTGCAAAAATAGGCAACTGGCATACAGGTAATTTCAGCCAATCACAGGTCAACTACTGAAGCAAAGCGAACCAACCAGGAAAAGCAGAAAAATAAACAGTGACCAGTGAGCAACTTCTGGGCTACAGTTTTGACACCACTGTGATTCCTTTAAAAGTGGGAATGATAGAAGCACCACTGTCATTCCTTTAAAAGTGGGAATGTTAGAAGCACCACTGTGATTCCTTTAAAAGTGGGAATGTTAGAAGCACCACTGTGATCCCTTTAAAAGTGGGAATGTTAGAAGTACCACTGTGATCCCTTTAAAAGTGGGAATGTTAGAAGCACCACTGTGATCCCTTTAAAAGTGGGAATGTTAGAAGTACCACTGTGATCCCTTTAAAAGTGGGAATGTTAGAAGTACCACTGTGATCCCTTTAAAAGTGGGAATGATAGAAGCACCACTGTGATTCCTTTAAAAATGGGAATGTTAGAAGCACCACTGTGATCCCTTTAAAAGTGGGAATGTTAGAAGTACCACTGTGATCCCTTTAAAAGTGGGAATGATAGAAGCACCCCTGTGATTCCTTTAAAAGTGGGAATGTTAGAAGCACCACTGTGATCCCTTTAAAACTGGGAATGATAGAAGCACCACTGTGATTCCTTTAAAAATGGGAATGTTAGAAGCACCTCTGTCATCCCTTTAAAAGTGGGAATGTTAGAAGTACCACTGTGATCACTTTAAAACTGGGAATGTTAGAAGCACCACTGTGATCCCTTTAAAAGTGAGAATGTTAGAAACACCCCTGTGATCCCTTTAAAAGTGGGAATGTTAGAAGCACCACTGTGATCCCTTTAAAACTGGGAATGTTAGAAGCACCACTGTGATTCCTTTAAAAGTGGGAATGTTAGAAGTACCACTGTGATCCCTTTAAAAGTGGGAATGTTAGAAGTACCACTCTGATCCCTTTAAAACTGGGAATGTTAGAAGCACCACTGTGATTCCTTTAAAAGTGGGAATGTTAGAAATACCACTGTGATCCCTTTAAAAGTGGGAATGTTAGAAGTACCACTGTGATCCCTTTAAAACTGGGAATGTTAGAAGTACCACTGTGATCCCTTTAAAAGTGGGAATGTTAGAAGTACCACTGTGATCCCTTTAAAAGTGGGAATGTTAGAAGCACCACTGTGATCCCTTTAAAAGTGGGAATGTTAGAAGCACCACTGTGATCCCTTTAAAAGTGGGAATGTTAGAAGCACCACTGTGATCCCTTTAAAAGTGGGAATGTTAGAAGCACCACTGTGATTCCTTTAAAAGTGGGAATGGTAGAAGCACCACTGTGATCCCTTTAAAAGTGGGAATGTTAGAAGTACCACTGTGATCCCTTTAAAAGTGGGAATGCTAGAAGCACCACTGTGATTCCTTTAAAAGTGGGAATGTTAGAAGCACCACTGTGATCCTTTTAAAAGTGGGAATGTTAAAAGCACCACTGTGATTCCTTTAAAAGTGGGAATGTTAGAAGCACCACTGTGATCCCTTTAAAAGTGGGAATGTTAGAAGTACCACTGTGATCCCTTTAAAAGTGGGAATGTTAGAAGCACCACTGTGATCCCTTTAAAAGTGGAAATGTTAGAAGCACCACTGTGATCCCTTTAAAAGTGGGAATGTTAGAAGCACCACTGTGATCCCTTTAAAAGTGGGAATGTTAGAAGAACCACTGTGATCCCTTTAAAAGTGGGAATGATAGAAGCACCACTGTGATCCCTTTAAAAGTGGGAATGTTAGAAGCACCACTGTGATCCCTTTAAAAGTGGGAATGATAGAAGCACCACTGTGATTCCTTTAAAAGTGGGAATGTTAGAAGCACCTCTGTCATCCCTTTAAAAGTGGGAATGTTAGAAGTACCACTGTGACTCCTTTAAAACTGGGAATGTTAGAAGCACCTCTGTCATCCCTTTAAAACTGGGAATGTTAGAAGTACCACTGTGATCCCTTTAAAACTGGGAATGTTAGAAGCACCACTGTGATCCCTTTAAAACTGGGAATGATAGAAGCACCACTGTGATTCCTTTAAAAGTGGGAATGTTAGAAGCACCTCTGTCATCCCTTTAAAAGTGTGAATGTTAGAAGTACCACTGTGATCCCTTTAAAACTGGGAATGTTAAAAGCACCACTGTGATCCCTTTAAAAGTGGGAATGTTAGAAGCACCCCTGTGATCCCTTTAAAAGTGGGAATGTTAGAAGTACCACTGTGATCCCTTTAAAAGTGGGAATGTTAGAAGTACCACTGTGATCCCTTTAGAACTGGGAATGTTAGAAGCACCACTGTGATTCCTTTAAAAGTGGGAATGTTAGAAGTACCACTGTGATCACTTTAAAAGTGGGAATGTTAGAAGTACCACTGTGATCCCTTTAAAAGTGGGAATGTTAGAAGTACCACTGTGATCACTTTAAAAGTGGGAATGTTAGAAGCACCACTGTGATCCCTTTAAAAGTGGGAATGTTAGAAGCACCACTGTGATCCCTTTAAAAGTGGGAATGTTAGAAGCACCACTGTGATCCCTTTAAAAGTGGGAATGTTAGAAGCACCACTGTGATTCCTTTAAAAGTGGGAATGCTAGAAGCACCACTGTGATCCCTTTAAAAGTGGGAATGATAGAAGCACCACTGCGATTCCTTTAAAAGTGGGAATGTTAGAAGCACCTCTGTCATCCCTTTAAAACTGGGAATGTTAGAAGTATCACTGTGATCCCTTTAAAAGTGGGAATGTTAGAAGCACCACTGTGATCCCATTAAAACTGGGAATGTTAGAAGCACCCCTGTGATCCCTTTAAAAGTGGGAATGTTAGAAGTACCACTGTGATTCCTTTAAAAGTGGGAATGATAGAAGCACCACTGTGATTCCTTTAAATGTGGGAATGTTAGAAGTACCACTGTGATCCCTTTAAAAGTGGGAATGTTAGAAGTACCACTGTGATCCCTTTAAAACTGGGAATGTTAGAAGCACCACTGTGATTCCTTTAAAAGTGGGAATGTTAGAAATACCACTGTGATCCCTTTAAAAGTGGGAATGTTAGAAGCACCACTGTGATCACTTTAAAAGTGGGAATGTTAGAAGCACCACTGTGATCCCTTTAAAAGTGGAAATGTTAGAAGCACCACTGTGATCCCTTTAAAAGTGGGAATGTTAGAATCACCACTGTGATCCCTTTAAAAGTGGGAATGTTAAAAGCACCACTGTGATTCCTTTAAAAGTGGGAATGCTAGAAGCACCACTGTGATCCCTTTAAAAGTGGGAATGTTAGAAGTACCACTGTGATCCCTTTAAAAGTGGGAATGCTAGAAGCACCACTGTGATTCCTTTAAAACTGGGAATGTTAGAAGCACCACTGTGATCCCTTTAAAAGTGGGAATGTTAGAAGCACCACTGTGATTCGTTTAAAAGTGGGAATGTTAGAAGCACCACTGTGATCCCTTTAAAAGTGGGAATGTTAGAAGTACCACTGTGATCCCTTTAAAAGTGGGAATGTTAGAAGCACCACTGTGATCTCTTTAAAAGTGGAAATGTTAGAAGCACCACTGTGATCCCTTTAAAAGTGGGAATGTTAGAAGCACCACTGTGATCCTTTAAAAGTGGGAATGTTAGAAGTACCACTGTGATCCCTTTAAAAGTGGGAATGATAGAAGCACCACTGTGATCCCTTTAAAAGTGGGAATGATAGAAGCACCACTGTGATTCCTTTAAAAGTGGGAATGTTAGAAGCACCCCTGTCATCCCTTTAAAAGTGGGAATGTTAGAAGTACCACTGTGATTCCTTTAAAACTGGGAATGTTAGAAGCACCTCTGTCATCCCTTTAAAACTGGGAATGTTAGAACCACCACTGTGATCCCTTTAAAACAGGGAATGTTAGAAGCACCACTGTGATCCCTTTAAAACTGGGAATGTTAGAAGCACCACTTTGATTCCTTTAAAAGTGGGAATGTTAGAAGTACCACTGTGATCCCTTTAAAAGTGGGAATGTTAGAAGTACCACTGTGATCCCTTTAAAACTGGGAATGTTAGAAGCACCACTGTGATTCCTTTAAAAGTGGGAATGTTAGAAATACCACTGTGATCCCTTTACAACTGGGAATGTTAGAAGTACCACTGTGATCCCTTTAAAACTGGGAATGTTAGAAGCACCACTGTGATCCCTTTAAAAGTGGGAATGTTAGAAGTACCACTGTCATCCCTTTAAAAGTGGGAATGTTAGAAGCCCCACTGTGATCCCTTTAAAACTGGGAATGTTAGAAGCACCACTGTGATTCCTTTAAAAGTGGGAATGCTAGAAGCACCACTGTGATCCCTTTAAAAGTGGGAATGTTAGAAGCGCCGCTGTGATCCCTTTAAAAGTAGGAATGCTAGAAGCACCACTGTGATTCCTTTAAAACTGGGAATGATAGAAGCGCCACTGTGATCCATTTAAAAGTGGGAATGTTAGAAGCACCACTGTGATCCCTTTAAAAAGTGGGAATGTTAGAAGCACCACTGTGATCCTTTTAAAAGTGGGAATGTTAGAAGCACCACTGTGATCCCTTTAAAAAGTGGGAATGTTAAAAGTACCACTGTGATCCCTTTAAAACTGGGAATGATAGAAGCACCACTGTGATCCCTTTAAAAATGGGAATGTTAGAAGTATCACTGTGATCCCTTTAAAAGTGGGAATGTTAGAAGCACCACTGTGATCCTTTTAAAAGTGGGAATGTTAGAAGCACCACTGTGATCCCTTTAAAAAGTGGGAATGTTAGAAGTACCACTGTGATCCCTTTAAAACTGGGATTGATAGAAGAACCACTGTGATCCCTTTAAAAGTGGGAATGATAGAAGCACCACTGTGATCCCTTTAAAAGTGGGAATGATAGAAGCACCACTGTGATCCCTTTAAAAGTGGGAATGATAGAAGCACCACTGTGATTCCTTTAAAAGTGGGAATGTTAGAAGCACCTCTGTCATCCCTTTAAAAGTGGGAATGTTAGAAGTACCACTGTGATTCCTTTAAAACTGGGAATGTTAGAAGCACCTCTGTCATCCCTTTAAAACTGGGAATGTTAGAAGTACCACTGTGATCCCTTTAAAACTGGGAATGTTAGAAGCACCACTGTGATCCCTTTAAAAGTGGGAATGTTAGAAGCACCACTGTGATCCCTTTAAAACTGGGAATGATAGAAGCACCACTGTGATTCCTTTAAAAGTGGGAATGTTAGAAGCACCTCTGTCATCCCTTTAAAAGTGTGAATGTTAGAAGTACCACTGTGATCCCTTTAAAACTGGGAATGTTAAAAGCACCACTGTGATCCCTTTAAAAGTGGGAATGTTAGAAGCACCCCTGTGATCCCTTTAAAAGTGGGAATGTTAGAAGTACCACTGTGACCCTTTAAAAGTGGGAATGTTAGAAGTACCACTGTGATCCCTTTAGAACTGGGAATGTTAGAAGCACCACTGTGATTCCTTTAAAAGTGGGAATGTTAGAAATACCACTGTGATCCCTTTAAAAGTGGGAATGTTAGAAGTACCACTGTGATCCCTTTAAAACTGGGAATGTTAGAAGTACCACTGTGATCACTTTAAAAGTGGGAATGTTAGAATCACCACTGTGATCCCTTTAAAAGTGGGAATGTTAGAAGCACCACTGTGATCCCTTTAAAAGTGGGAATGTTAGAAGCACCACTGTGATCCCTTTAAAAGTGGGAATGTTAGAAGCACCACTGTGATCCCTTTAAAAGTGGGAATGTTAGAAGCACCACTGTGATTCCTTTAAAAGTGGGAATGCTAGAAGCACCACTGTGATCCCTTTAAAAGTGGGAATGATAGAAGCACCACTGCGATTCCTTTAAAAGTGGGAATGTTAGAAGCACCTCTGTCATCCCTTTAAAACTGGGAATGTTAGAAGTATCACTGTGATCCCTTTAAAAGTGGGAATGTTAGAAGCACCACTGTGATCCCATTAAAACTGGGAATGTTAGAAGCACCCCTGTGATCCCTTTAAAAGTGGGAATGTTAGAAGTACCACTGTGATTCCTTTAAAAGTGGGAATGATAGAAGCACCACTGTGATTCCTTTAAAAGTGGGAATGTTAGAAGTACCACTGTGATCCCTTTAAAAGTGGGAATGTTAGAAGTACCACTGTGATCCCTTTAAAACTGGGAATGTTAGAAGCACCACTGTGATTCCTTTAAAAGTGGGAATGTTAGAAATACCACTGTGATCCCTTTAAAAGTGGGAATGTTAGAAGCACCACTGTGATCACTTTAAAAGTGGGAATGTTAGAAGCACCACTGTGATCCCTTTAAAAGTGGAAATGTTAGAAGCACCACTGTGATCCCTTTAAAAGTGGGAATGTTAGAAGCACCACTGTGATCCCTTTAAAAGTGGGAATTTAAAAGCACCACTGTGATTCCTTTAAAAGTGGGAATGCTAGAAGCACCACTGTGATCCCTTTAAAAGTGGGAATGTTAGAAGTACCACTGTGATCCCTTTAAAAGTGGGAATGCTAGAAGCACCACTGTGATTCCTTTAAAACTGGGAATGTTAGAAGCACCACTGTGATCCCTTTAAAAGTGGGAATGTTAGAAGCACCACTGTGATTCGTTTAAAAGTGGGAATGTTAGAAACACCACTGTGATCCCTTTAAAAGTGGGAATGTTAGAAGTACCACTGTGATCCCTTTAAAAGTGGGAATGTTAGAAGCACCACTGTGATCCCTTTAAAAGTGGAAATATTAGAAGCACCACTGTGATCCCTTTAAAAGTGGGAATGTTAGAAGCACCACTGTGATCCTTTAAAAGTGGGAATGTTAGAAGTACCACTGTGATCCCTTTAAAAGTGGGAATGATAGAAGCACCACTGTGATCCCTTTAAAGTTGGGAATGTTAGAAGCACCACTGTGATCCCTTTAAAAGTGGGAATGATAGAAGCACCACTGTGATTCCTTTAAAAGTGGGAATGTTAGAAGCACCCCTGTCATCCCTTTAAAAGTGGGAATGTTAGAAGTACCACTGTGATTCCTTTAAAAATGGGAATGTTAGAAGCACCTCTGTCATCCCTTTAAAACTGGGAATGTTAGAAGCACCACTGTGATCCCTTTAAAACAGGGAATCTTAGAAGCACCACTGTGATCCCTTTAAAACTGGGAATGTTAGAAGCACCACTTTGATTCCTTTAAAAGTGGGAATGTTAGAAGTACCACTGTGATCCCTTTAAAAGTGGGAATGTTAGAAGTACCACTGTGATCCCTTTAAAACTGGGAATGTTAGAAGCACCACTGTGATTCCTTTAAAAGTGGGAATGTTAGAAATACCACTGTGATCCCTTTACAACTGGGAATGTTAGAAGTACCACTGTGATCCCTTTAAAACTGGGAATGTTAGAAGCACCACTGTGATCCCTTTAAAAGTGGGAATGTTAGAAGTACCACTGTCATCCCTTTAAAAGTGGGAATGTTAGAAGCCCCACTGTGATCCCTTTAAAACTGGGAATGTTAGAAGCACCACTGTGATTCCTTTAAAAGTGGGAATGCTAGAAGCACCACTGTGATCCCTTTAAAAGTGGGAATGTTAGAAGCGCTGTGATCCCTTTAAAAGTGGGAATGCTAGAAGCACCACTGTGATTCCTTTAAAACTGGGAATGATAGAAGCGCCACTGTGATCCATTTAAAAGTGGGAATGTTAGAAGCACCACTGTGATCCCTTTAAAAAGTGGGAATGTTAGAAGCACCACTGTGATCCTTTTAAAAGTGGGAATGTTAGAAGCACCACTGTGATCCCTTTAAAAGTGGGAATGTTAAAAGTACCACTGTGATCCCTTTAAAACTGGGAATGATAGAAGCACCACTGTGATCCCTTTAAAAATGGGAATGTTAGAAGTATCACTGTGATCCCTTTAAAAGTGGGAATGTTAGAAGCACCACTGTGATCCTTTTAAAAGTGGGAATGTTAGAAGCACCACTGTGATCCCTTTAAAAGTGGGAATGTTAGAAGTACCACTGTGATCCCTTTAAAACTGGGATTGATAGAAGTACCACTGTGATCCCTTTAAAAGTGGGAATGTTAGAAGTACCACTATGATCCCTTTAAAAGTGGGAATGTTAGAAGCACCACTGTGATCCCTTTAAAAGTGGGAATGTTAGAAGCACCACTGTGATCCCTTTAAAACTGGGAATGTTAGAAGCACCACTGTGATCCCTTTAAAACTGGGAATGTTAGAAGTACCACTGTGATCCCTTTAAAAACTGGGAATGTTAGAAGCACCACTGTGATCCCTTTAAAAGTGGGAATGTTCGAAGCACCACTGTGATCCCTTTAAAAGTGGAAATGTTAGAAGCACCACTGTGATCCCTTTAAAACTGGGAATGATAGAAGCACCACTGTGATCCCTTTAAAAGTGGGAATGTTAGAAGTACCACTGTGATCCCTTTAAAAGTGGGAATGATAGAAGCACCACTGTGATCCCTTTAAAAGTGGGAATGTTAGAAGTACCACTGTGATTCCTTTAAAACTGGGAATGTTATAAGCACCTCTGTCATCCCTTTAAAACTGGGAATGTTAGAAGCACCACTGTGATCCCTTTAAAACTGTGAATGTTAGAAGCACCACTGTGATCCCTTTAAAACTGGGAATGTTAGAAGCACCACTTTGATTCCTTTAAAAGTGGGAATGTTAGAAGTACCACTGTGATCCCTTTAAAAGTGGGAATGTTAGAAGTACCACTGTGATCCCTTTAAAACTGGGAATGTTAGAAGCACCACTGTGATTCCTTTAAAAGTGGGAATGTTAGAAATACCACTGTGATCCCTTTAAAACTGTGAATGTTAGATGTACCACTGTGATCCCTTTAAAACTGGGAATGTTAGAAGCACCACTGTGATCCCTTTAAAAGTGGGAATGTTAGAAGTACCACTGTGATCCCTTTAAAAGTGGGAATGTTAGAAGCCCCACTGTGATCCCTTTAAAACTGGGAATGTTAGAAGCACCACTGAGATTCCTTTAAAAGTGGGAATGCTAGAAGCACCACTGTGATCCCTTTAAAAGTGGGAATGTTAGAAGCGCCACTGTGATCCCTTTAAAGTGGGAATGCTAGAAGCACCACTGTGATTCCTTTAAAACTGGGAATGATAGAAGCGCCACTGTGATCCATTTAAAAGTGGGAATGTTAGAAGCACCACTGTGATCCCTTTAAAAAGTGGGAATGTTAGAAGCACCACTGTGATCCCTTTAAAAAGTGGGAATGTTAGAAGCACCACTGTGATCCTTTTAAAAATGGGAATGTTAGATGCACCACCGTGATCCCTTTAAAAAGTGGGAATGTTAGAAGCACCACTGTGATCCCTTTAAAACTGGGAATGATAGAAGCACCACTTTGATCCCCTTAAAAGTGGGAATGTTAGAAGTACCACTGTGATCCCTTTAAAAGTGGGAATGTTAGAAGTACCACTGTGATCCCTTTAAAAGTGGGAATGTTAGAAGCACCACTGTGATTCCTTTAAAAGTGGGAATGTTAGAAGCACCACTGTGATCCCCTTAAAATTGGGAATGTTAGAAGTACCACTGTGATCCCTTTAAAACTGGGAATGATAGAAGCACCACTGTGATCCCTTTAAAAGTGGGAATGTTAGAAGTACCACTGTGATCCCTTTAAAAGTGGGAATATTAGAAGCACCACTGTGATTCCTTTAAAAGTGGGAATGTTAGAAGTACCACTGTGATCCTTTTAAAAGTGGGAATGTTAGAAGCACCTCTGTGATCCTTTTAAAAGTGGGAATGTTAGAAGTACCACTGTGATCCTTTTAAAAGTGGGAATGTTAGAAGCACCACTGTGATCCTTTTAAAAGTGGGAATGGTAGAAGCACCACTGTGATCCCTTTAAAAAGTGAGAATGTTAGAAGTACCACTGTGATTCCTTTAAAACTTGGAATGTTCGAAGTACCACAGTGATCCCTTTAAAAGTGGGAATGTTAGAAGCACCACTTTGATCCCTTTAAAAGTGGGAATGTTAGAAGTACCACTGTGATCCAATTAAAACTGGGAATGTTAGAAGCACCACTGTGATCCCTTTAAAAGTGGGAATGTTAGAAGCACCACTCTGATCCCTTTAAAAGTGGCAATGTTAGAAGCACTACTGTGATCTCTTTAATAGTGGGAATGTTAGAAGCACCACTGTGATCCCTTTAAAAGTGGGAATGTTAGAGGTACCACTGTGATCCCTTTAAAAGTGGGAATGTTAGAAGAACCACTGTGATCCCTTTAAAAGTGGGAATGTTAGAAGCACCACTGTGATCCCTTTAAAACTGGGAATGATAGAAGCACCACTGTGATCCCTTTAAAACTGGGAATGTTAGAAGCACCACTGTGATTCCTTTAAAAGTGGTAATGTTAGAAGTACCACTGTGATCCCTTTAAAACTGGGAATGCTAGAAGCACCACTGTGATCCCTTTAAAAGTGGGAATGTTAGAAGCACCACTGTGATCCCTTTAAAAGTGGGAATGTTAGAAGCACCACTGTGATTCCTTTAAAAGTGGGAATGCTAGAAGTACCACTGTGATCCCTTTAAAACTGGGAATGTTAGAAGCACCACTGTGATCCCTTTAAATGTGGGAATGTTAGAAGCACCACTGTGATCCCTTTAAAACTGGGAATGTTAGAAGCACCACTGTGATCCCTTTAAAAGTGGGAATGTTAGAAGCACCACTGTGATCCTTTAAAAGTGGGAATGTTAGAAGTACCACTGTGATCCCTTTAAAAGTGGGAATGATAGAAGCACCACTGTGATCCCTTTAAAAGTGGGAATGTTAGAAGCACCACTGTGATCCCTTTAAAAGTGGGAATGATAGAAGCACCACTGTGATTCCTTTAAAAGTGGGAATGTTAGAAGCACCCCTGTCATCCCTTTAAAAGTGGGAATGTTAGAAGTACCACTGTGATTCCTTTAAAACTGGGAATGTTAGAAGCACCTCTGTCATCCCTTTAAAACTGGGAATGTTAGAACCACCACTGTGATCCCTTTAAAACAGGGAATGTTAGAAGCACCACTGTGATCCCTTTAAAACTGGGAATGTTAGAAGCACCACTTTGATTCCTTTAAAAGTGGGAATGTTAGAAGTACCACTGTGATCCCTTTAAAAGTGGGAATGTTAGAAGTACCACTGTGATCCCTTTAAAACTGGGAATGTTAGAAGCACCACTGTGATTCCTTTAAAAGTGGGAATGTTAGAAATACCACTGTGATCCCTTTACAACTGGGAATGTTAGAAGTACCACTGTGATCCCTTTAAAACTGGGAATGTTAGAAGCACCACTGTGATCCCTTTAAAACTGGGAATGTTAGAAGCACCACTTTGATTCCTTTAAAAGTGGGAATGTTAGAAGTACCACTGTCATCCCTTTAAAAGTGGGAATGTTAGAAGCCCCACTGTGATCCCTTTAAAACTGGGAATGTTAGAAGCACCACTGTGATTCCTTTAAAAGTGGGAATGCTAGAAGCACCACTGTGATCCCTTTAAAAGTGGGAATGTTAGAAGCGCCGCTGTGATCCCTTTAAAAGTGGGAATGCTAGAAGCACCACTGTGATTCCTTTAAAACTGGGAATGATAGAAGCGCCACTGTGATCCATTTAAAAGTGGGAATGTTAGAAGCACCACTGTGATCCCTTTAAAAGTGGGAATGTTAGAAGCACCACTGTGATCCTTTTAAAAGTGGGAATGTTAGAAGCACCACTGTGATCCCTTTAAAAAGTGGGAATGTTAAAAGTACCACTGTGATCCCTTTAAAACTGGGAATGATAGAAGCACCACTGTGATCCCTTTAAAAATGGGAATGTTAGAAGTATCACTGTGATCCCTTTAAAAGTGGGAATGTTAGAAGCACCACTGTGATCCTTTTAAAAGTGGGAATGTTAGAAGCACCACTGTGATCCCTTTAAAAAGTGGGAATGTTAGAAGTACCACTGTGATCCCTTTAAAACTGGGATTGATAGAAGTACCACTGTGATCCCTTTAAAAGTGGGAATGTTAGAAGAACCACTGTGATCCCTTTAAAAGTGGGAATGATAGAAGCACCACTGTGATCCCTTTAAAAGTGGGAATGTTAGAAGCACCACTGTGATCCCTTTAAAAGTGGGAATGATAGAAGCACCACTGTGATTCCTTTAAAAGTGGGAATGTTAGAAGCACCTCTGTCATCCCTTTAAAAGTGGGAATGTTAGAAGTACCACTGTGATTCCTTTAAAACTGGGAATGTTAGAAGCACCTCTGTCATCCCTTTAAAACTGGGAATGTTAGAAGTACCACTGTGATCCCTTTAAAACTGGGAATGTTAGAAGCACCACTGTGATCCCTTTAAAAGTGGGAATGTTAGAAGCACCACTGTGATCCCTTTAAAACTGGGAATGATAGAAGCACCACTGTGATTCCTTTAAAAGTGGGAATGTTAGAAGCACCTCTGTCATCCCTTTAAAAGTGTGAATGTTAGAAGTACCACTGTGATCCCTTTAAAACTGGGAATGTTAAAAGCACCACTGTGATCCCTTTAAAAGTGGGAATGTTAGAAGCACCCCTGTGATCCCTTTAAAAGTGGGAATGTTAGAAGTACCACTGTGATCCCTTTAAAAGTGGGAATGTTAGAAGTACCACTGTGATCCCTTTAGAACTGGGAATGTTAGAAGCACCACTGTGATTCCTTTAAAAGTGGGAATATTAGAAATACCACTGTGATCCCTTTAAAAGTGGGAATGTTAGAAGTACCACTGTGATCCCTTTAAAACTGGGAATGTTAGAAGTACCACTGTGATCACTTTAAAAGTGGGAATGTTAGAAGCACCACTGTGATCCCTTTAAAAGTGGGAATGTTAGAAGCACCACTGTGATCCCTTTAAAAGTGGGAATGTTAGAAGCACCACTGTGATCCCTTTAAAAGTGGGAATGTTAGAAGCACCACTGTGATCCCTTTAAAAGTGGGAATGTTAGAAGCACCACTGTGATTCCTTTAAAAGTGGGAATGCTAGAAGCACCACTGTGATCCCTTTAAAAGTGGGAATGATAGAAGCACCACTGCGATTCCTTTAAAAGTGGGAATGTTAGAAGCACCTCTGTCATCCCTTTAAAACTGGGAATGTTAGAAGTATCACTGTGATCCCTTTAAAAGTGGGAATGTTAGAAGCACCACTGTGATCCCATTAAAACTGGGAATGTTAGAAGCACCCCTGTGATCCCTTTAAAAGTGGGAATGTTAGAAGTACCACTGTGATTCCTTTAAAAGTGGGAATGATAGAAGCACCACTGTGATGCATTTAAAAGTGGGAATGTTAGAAGTACCACTGTGATCCCTTTAAAAGTGGGAATGTTAGAAGTACCACTGTGATCCCTTTAAAACTGGGAATGTTAGAAGCACCACTGTGATTCCTTTAAAAGTGGGAATGTTAGAAATACCACTGTGATCCCTTTAAAAGTGGGAATGTTAGAAGCACCACTGTGATCACTTTAAAAGTGGGAATGTTAGAAGCACCACTGTGATCCCTTTAAAAGTGGAAATGTTAGAAGCACCACTGTGATCCCTTTAAAAGTGGGAATGTTAGAAGCACCACTGTGATCCCTTTAAAAGTGGGAATGTTAAAAGCACCACTGTGATTCCTTTAAAAGTGGGAATGCTAGAAGCACCACTGTGATCCCTTTAAAAGTGGGAATGTTAGAAGTACCACTGTGATCCCTTTAAAAGTGGGAATGCTAGAAGCACCACTGTGATTCCTTTAAAACTGGGAATGTTAGAAGCACCACTGTGATCCCTTTAAAAGTGGGAATGTTAGAAGCACCACTGTGATTCGTTTAAAAGTGGGAATGTTAGAAGCACCACTGTGATCCCTTTAAAAGTGGGAATGTTAGAAGTACCACTGTGATCCCTTTAAAAGTGGGAATGTTAGAAGCACCACTGTGATCCCTTTAAAAGTGGAAATGTTAGAAGCACCACTGTGATCCCTTTAAAAGTGGGAATGTTAGAAGCACCACTGTGATCCTTTAAAAGTGGGAATGTTAGAAGTACCACTGTGATCCCTTTAAAAGTGGGAATGATAGAAGCACCACTGTGATCCCTTTAAAAGTGGGAATGTTAGAAGCACCACTGTGATCCCTTTAAAAGTGGGAATGATAGAAGCACCACTGTGATTCCTTTAAAAGTGGGAATGTTAGAAGCACCCCAGTCATCCCTTTAAAAGTGGGAATGTTAGAAGTACCACTGTGATTCCTTTAAAACTGGGAATGTTAGAAGCACCTCTGTCATCCCTTTAAAACTGGGAATGTTAGAAGCACCACTGTGATCCCTTTAAAACAGGGAATGTTAGAAGCACCACTGTGATCCCTTTAAAACTGGGAATGTTAGAAGCACCACTTTGATTCCTTTAAAAGTGGGAATGTTAGAAGTACCACTGTGATCCCTTTAAAAGTGGGAATGTTAGAAGTACCACTGTGATCCCTTTAAAACTGGGAATGTTAGAAGCACCACTGTGATTCCTTTAAAAGTGGGAATGTTAGAAATACCACTGTGATCCCTTTACAACTGGGAATGTTAGAAGTACCACTGTGATCCCTTTAAAACTGGGAATGTTAGAAGCACCACTGTGATCCCTTTAAAAGTGGGAATGTTAGAAGTACCACTGTCATCCCTTTAAAAGTGGGAATGTTAGAAGCCCCACTGTGATCCCTTTAAAACTGGGAATGTTAGAAGCACCACTGTGATTCCTTTAAAAGTGGGAATGCTAGAAGCACCACTGTGATCCCTTTAAAAGTGGGAATGTTAGAAGCGCCGCTGTGATCCCTTTAAAAGTGGGAATGCTAGAAGCACCACTGTGATTCCTTTAAAACTGGGAATGATAGAAGCGCCACTGTGATCCATTTAAAAGTGGGAATGTTAGAAGCACCACTGTGATCCCTTTAAAAAGTGGGAATGTTAGAAGCACCACTGTGATCCTTTTAAAAGTGGGAATGTTAGAAGCACCACTGTGATCCCTTTAAAAAGTGGGAATGTTAAAAGTACCACTGTGATCCCTTTAAAACTGGGAATGATAGAAGCACCACTGTGATCCCTTTAAAAATGGGAATGTTAGAAGTATCACTGTGATCCCTTTAAAAGTGGGAATGTTAGAAGCACCACTGTGATCCTTTTAAAAGTGGGAATGTTAGAAGCACCACTGTGATCCCTTTAAAAAGTGGGAATGTTAGAAGTACCACTGTGATCCCTTTAAAACTGGGATTGATAGAAGTACCACTGTGATCCCTTTAAAAGTGGGAATGTTAGAAGTACCACTATGATCCCTTTAAAAGTGGGAATGTTAGAAGCACCACTGTGATCCCTGTAAAAGTGGGAATGTTAGAAGCACCACTGTGATCCCTTTAAAACTGGGAATGTTAGAAGCACCACTGTGATCCCTTTAAAACTGGGAATGTTAGAAGTACCACTGTGATCCCTTTAAAAACTGGGAATGTTAGAAGCACCACTGTGATCCCTTTAAAAGTGGGAATGTTCGAAGCACCACTGTGATCCCTTTAAAAGTGGAAATGTTAGAAGCACCACTGTGATCCCTTTAAAACTGGGAATGATAGAAGCACCACTGTGATCCCTTTAAAAGTGGGAATGTTAGAAGTACCACTGTGATCCCTTTAAAAGTGGGAATGATAGAAGCACCACTGTGATCCCTTTAAAAGTGGGAATGTTAGAAGTACCACTGTGATTCCTTTAAAACTGGGAATGTTATAAGCACCTCTGTCATCCCTTTAAAACTGGGAATGTTAGAAGCACCACTGTGATCCCTTTAAAACTGTGAATGTTAGAAGCACCACTGTGATCCCTTTAAAACTGGGAATGTTAGAAGCACCACTTTGATTCCTTTAAAAGTGGGAATGTTAGAAGTACCACTGTGATCCCTTTAAAAGTGGGAATGTTAGAAGTACCACTGTGATCCCTTTAAAACTGGGAATGTTAGAAGCACCACTGTGATTCCTTTAAAAGTGGGAATGTTAGAAATACCACTGTGATCCCTTTAAAACTGGGAATGTTAGATGTACCACTGTGATCCCTTTAAAACTGGGAATGTTAGAAGCACCACTGTGATCCCTTTAAAAGTGGGAATGTTAGAAGTACCACTGTGATCCCTTTAAAAGTGGGAATGTTAGAAGCCCCACTGTGATCCCTTTAAAACTGGGAATGTTAGAAGCACCACTGAGATTCCTTTAAAAGCGGGAATGCTAGAAGCACCACTGTGATCCCTTTAAAAAGTGGGAATGTTAGAAGCACCACTGTGATCCCTTTAAAAAGTGGGAATGTTAGAAGCACCACTGTGATCCTTTTAAAAATGGGAATGTTAGATGCGCCACCGTGATCCCTTTAAAAAGTGGGAATGTTAGAAGCACCACTGTGATCCCTTTAAAACTGGGAATGATAGAAGCACCACTTTGATCCCCTTAAAAGTGGGAATGTTAGAAGTACCACTGTGATCCCTTTAAAAGTGGGAATGTTAGAAGTACCACTGTGATCCCTTTAAAAGTGGGAATGTTAGAAGCACCACTGTGATTCCTTTAAAAGTGGGAATGTTAGAAGCACCACTGTGATCCCCTTAAAATTGGGAATGTTAGAAGTACCACTGTGATCCCTTTAAAACTGGGAATGATAGAAGCACCACTGTGATCCCTTTAAAAGTGGGAATGTTAGAAGTACCACTGTGATCCCTTTAAAAGTGGGAATGTTAGAAGCACCACTGTGATTCCTTTAAAAGTGGGAATGTTAGAAGTACCACTGTGATCCTTTTAAAAGTGGGAATGTTAGAAGCACCTCTGTGATCCCTTTAAAAGTGGGAATGTTAGAAGTACCACTGTGATCCTTTTAAAAGTGGGAATGTTAGAAGCACCACTGTGATCCTTTTAAAAGTGGGAATGGTAGAAGCACCACTGTGATCCCTTTTAAAAGTGAGAATGTTAGAAGTACCACTGTGATTCCTTTAAAACTTGGAATGTTCGAAGCACCACAGTGATCCCTTTAAAAGTGGGAATGTTAGAAGCACCACTTTGATCCCTTTAAAAGTGGGAATGTTAGAAGTACCACTGTGATCCAATTAAAACTGGGAATGTTAGAAGCACCACTGTGATCCCTTTAAAAGTGGGAATGTTAGAAGCACCACTCTGATCCCTTTAAAAGTGGCAATGTTAGAAGCACCACTGTGATCTCTTTAATAGTGGGAATGTTAGAAGCACCACTGTGATCCCTTTAAAAGTGGGAATGTTAGAGGTACCACTGTGATCCCTTTAAAAGTGGGAATGTTAGAAGAACCACTGTGATCCCTTTAAAAGTGGGAATGTTAGAAGCACCACTGTGATCCCTTTAAAACTGGGAATGATAGAAGCACCACTGTGATCCCTTTAAAACTGGGAATGTTAGAAGCACCACTGTGATTCCTTTAAAAGTGGTAATGTTAGAAGTACCACTGTGATCCCTTTAAAACTGGGAATGCTAGAAGCACCACTGTGATCCCTTTAAAAGTGGGAATGTTAGAAGCACCACTGTGATCCCTTTAAAAGTGGGAATGTTAGAAGCACCGCTGTGATTCCTTTAAAAGTGGGAATGCTAGAAGTACCACTGTGATCCCTTTAAAACTGGGAATGTTAGAAGCACCACTGTGATCCCTTTAAATGTGTGAATGTTAGAAGCACCACTGTGATCCCTTTAAAACTGGGAATGTTAGAAGCACCACTGTGATCCCTTTAAAAGTGGGAATGTTAGAAGTACCACTGTAATCCCTTTAAAAGTGGGAATTTTAGAAGCACCACTGTGATCCCTTTAAAAGTGGGAACGCTAGAAGCACCACTGTGATCCCTTTAAAAGTGGGAATTTTACTTTTCTTTATGGATTTAAGGCAACAATATTTTTATTTTTAAGTTGGAGGGCAGCAGCATTAGGATTCAGTAGGTTCCTGGCATGGATGAATTATTTCAGCTGCTGGCAAACTTTTGTGAATTGCAGCAGTTCAGCTTCAAGCAAGGATATTAGGATAGTGGAGCAGAACAGAAGACCGGTGGGGAGCGGAGACTACAGTACGGTGTGCAAGGCAGTACTCTGAAAATGAGCTGGAATTTCTTCTCTGTGCAATCATATCTTTTGGCTATAGGTAAGTGCCTAGTTTTAGTCCAGGTTTTGCTGGAACAGTGGAGAAAGAATAAGTAAACATTTGTATACTTTTATAGTTTGTGTTCTACAGGATAGTGGAGTTCTCTGCTGTACATTTGGTGGGGCTAGGCAAGTCTGGCAGCTTAGTGTTTTTCTTTTTTTAGAGGATTAGGGACATTCTAGCATTTTTTTATGTTTGCACTGTCTGTAGAAAGGCAGAACAGTTTACTAATAACTTCAAATAGGAGCTCACATAATAAATATACTAGGTTATTTTGCTGAGTAATATGATTCACTATTACTTATCATGAATATCAGTTAAGTCATTTGTGTATTATAGTTTATTCGTGTTGTAGAGGATAGGGGAATTCTCTGCTGTGCATTTGATGTGGGGGGGTTTCTCGTAGCTTAAGGTTTTTATGTTTAGAGGGTTACAGCTTGATCTCCCCTTCTCCCTGTCTGTAGGAGGGCAAAACAGTTTACTATTAACTTCATCTAGGAGCTCACAGGATGGCAAAAATTAGTTACTTTGCAATTTTTATGCATTAATATGATTCAGTATTATTTACTGTGAATAGCTGTTAAAATTGTTTTAACACTGATTGTATGACTGACCCTTTCAATGTAGAACTTCAAGGAACATGGACATTTTAAGACTAAAAATGAGGATATTCCTTATAGTGAAGTATTCTTGAGCTGTTTTGTTTAATAAATTAAGATAAATGTAATTATTCAGTGGAAAAATGTTACAAGAGCTCAGTTTTATGCAGAGTTGCTAATTTTGCTTTCTGATTGTGCGTGGATGATTTGTTATTGATTGTGTACTTTTGTATGTGGATGATTTGTTATTGATTGTGTACTTTTACGTGGATGATTTGTTACTGATTGTGTACTTTTGTACATGGATGATTTGTTATTGATTGTGTACTTTTGTAAGTGGATGATTTGTTATTGAGTGTGTACTTTTGTACTCGGATGATTTGTTGTTGATTGTGTACTTTTATACGTGGATGATTTGTTATTGATTGTGTACTTTTGTACGTGGATGATTTGTTATTGATTGTATACTTTTATACGTGGATGATTTGTTATTTATTGTGTACTTTGTTTTTGTAGTGTTTTTCTTGTGTTTTTTTATGACTTCAATTTTTTACTTCAGTTACAAGCTGTATTTTTTATAAAAGAATTTTACACATTAATTTTTGGTTGATACATACTTCACCCTACTGATTTTGTTGAAAGATCACTTCAGACTGGATCCGTGGAAATGGTGCATTTTTGCACAGTGCAAAAATAGGAAGGGTGTTTCACATTTTGCCTGTTTGTCACACATTGTCAGGGTCTGTGCTCTACGCTAAACTTTCAAGATAAAAAAACTAAACAACCACGAGGATGTTCAGACACCAGTAACACAAAAAAAAACCTTGTATAGGAATCAGCAAGGGAATTCAAACAACAATATTATTCTAAGTCTTTTTGAAGAAAGCAGCTAATAAACTGAGTGGATGCTATTGTTGTTTGAGTTCCATTGCTGATTCCTATACGAGGCATTTTTGTGTTACTGACCTTTCAAGATGTTGAGACCTATCCGTACCCCTCAACCTCTAAGTGCAAGAAATGTGGACAAAGCTAAAAATAATGGTGGGGGGGCAAAAGGCCAAAAATCAAGAACATTTTCTAAATATTGTTCTTGCAAACCTAAGAAGTTGCTTGAATAATGGATTGTTGTTATCATACATTTTATGAAGAATATGAAGTCAAAAACTCAAATGTATGTCATTATTTAGTGACTTCAGTCCTCAGTGATTTCAAAGAACTTTGTCATAAAACCTTAAATTTTATGAGGAACAGACCAAAAATATGAGGAAAAAATCTGGACATTTGAGAGGTATGAGTATATTTATATGCCAGCAACGTTTGTTGTAGATATGTACAAACTGTAAATCTTGCATCAGTCAGAGCTGACACATTAAGATGTGTTATGTTAATGTATGGAATATAGATACTAAAATAATGCGTAATATTGTGGATTCATAACTTCCCTCTTCTGTTTCCAAGCTATATACATTAAGACTTCTACCAAACTTTATAAAGCTATGGCAGATATGCTCTTCTCAAAACTGAAGGAATAAATGACTGGTGATCAGGGGAGTGGTTATGGTCAGTAGGCACGTAGACAAAAATCATATAGAAAAAAAGAGTCCTGGGACTACATCCCATTAAGCATAATGGCACTATCTGCAAATGTCATAGTAAAAGGCTTGAATGGCATTTACTGGACCTCACTAAGGAAAACTGGCTGACAAACAGCAGCATGTCTTCATAGTGAGGAGATCATTCCAGAAAAATCTGGTCCAGGTTTAGGTGAAGTTAACAAGGAAAGAGCAGATGATGTAGCATTTCTTGACCTGAGTAAGACATTAGATTCAGTGCCATGCATGGACCATCAGCTGAATAGAAAGGACGAGATTTGGGCCTAAAATGGGGGGGGGGTGAGGTCATAGCTGGCTAGTGAATAGAGATTAAAGTGTGACAGCGATAGGGAAGTGGAATGAGAAGGAAGCAATTGTTCACAGTTAAGATGTTCTTCTTGGGCTTTTCAACATAATTCTACCTGGCAACTGGATTAAAAAATGAAATTAGTTTAATTTGCAGACATCACAAATATCTGCTGAGTAAATGAAGACGGTGAGTCTAGTTTAACTCATTTCCTCCAGTACAGCTCTTTTGAGTGTGTATCTTTAACTCCCAGTGGATGTGACTTGAGCCTTTAAAAAATGAAGATAAAAAACACAGATAAGAAAATTAGAAAAAACTGTGAACGCCAAACAGACACGCTGGTAACTGGTGAAAAGCTTCTTCTTTATTGCACTAAAGTGCAATAAAGAAGAAGCTTTTCACCAGTTACCAGCGTGTCTGTTTGGCGTTCACAGTTTTTTCTCCTTTAAAAAATGAAGTCATCACCTTACAAGTCTAACAAATACTCATTGACAGAGGTCAAATATCAATACAATTGTGTTTGCTGTCATGCATGCTTCAAGATAAAATATTCTGATACCTTGTCTGTAGCATGGTTTTGGCATAATTAATGCAAATATGAATAAGCAATATTTGACACCTAGAGGCATAATAGGAGGTAACTGCAGAAACGCCCGGAGGCGCACTTGGCTGTAATGAGGAGGATTTTACTGAACGGGCCAACAGACAGCAGATGAAATTCAAAACAGTTAAATGGTGAGTCATGCTTGCTGGGTATAAGAGCCAGATAAAAAATGTGTGCAATGCTGGAAGTTGATATAAAGTTAAATGTAGACAGCAATGAGTCACATGTTGTTATAACCCCTAGAGAGAACCATGCCAAGCACTGTAAGAAGGAAGGGTGCAAGGTAAATACGACAGTGGAATTATTTATTGATTGGTTTGATTTTTGGTTGTTTGCCTGGTTTATTGGGTAAGTAAATAAAGGGGTTCAAGAACTCTTTTCAGCCATGACCTGGGTCAATGGCAAAACATTCTGGAAAGAAGAGAGTTAAAAAAAAGCATTTAAGTGGGCAAAAAATAGAGCAGTGATTCATGTCAAGAATATTACACAAGTATAGTGAAAGAAAGGTACATACTGCATACAACATAAATACAGCTATAGATATAGATACAGACATAGATATGTGTGAACATCTAACACATAATTGTGTGAACATCTAACACATAAGACTAGCAGATGAAGGATAACAGCACAAGAGGAACTTCATAAAA
Source organism: Protopterus annectens (assembly GCF_019279795.1). Taxonomy (NCBI): domain Eukaryota; kingdom Metazoa; phylum Chordata; order Ceratodontiformes; family Protopteridae; genus Protopterus; species Protopterus annectens. The sequence goes on from NC_056742.1 coordinate 493,523,842, forward strand.
CAGAACAGAATGCCAGTGATTTATAGACAGGATACTAAAAACATATGAACCAAAGGCAACACTATGTATTATACAACATATTAAATCCAAAATAATTAGCATACTAGATGGTAGTTAAAGGACATAGCCTGGTGAAGTATAAACTGGCACAGGAAAAGTCAAAATAGACAGGTTAGGGAAGTGACAAATGAGAAAAGACCAATTCACCTGTCAGCTGAGCCTCTGAATTGTGGAAAACCATGTGAATGCTGACATGGGCTTGGAACAGTAAACTAACTCTTTGTTCTTGGACATATATTGAATGGGTCTGAGAGATTACCACATATTATCTAATCATACTATGTGGAAATGGAGAAGGCATGTGACAGTGTACCCCAAAATGTCTCATAGGAGGTGCTACAATATTACATTGTGTCATTTGGTCACTGCGTTTGTAGAGTGAGAGTTGTGTCTTAATTTTCAGTTTTATTTCAAATGTAGACATGTTGACGTTAGGACTCCTTTAAGACTGTATCTTCTCTTGTCTCCTATCTACTCCTGTCCGTGCTTTCAATGCACAAAGTATAAAGGGGCAGCTCCCCTTTGGGGAGGGGGCGTCATACTTTTGTTGTTCGCACATGATGTTATCCCTCTGGTCTCATGTGACTGTGATTCCTGCTATGTTCACACATGATGTTATCCCTCTGGTCCCATGTGACTGTGATACCTGCTATGTTTGCACATGATGTTATCCCTCTGGTCTCATGTGACTGTGATACCTGCTATGTTTGCACATGATGTTATCCCTCTGGTCTCATGTGACTGTGATACCTGCTATGTTCGCACATGATGTTATCCCTCTAGTCCTATGTGACTGTGATACCTGCTATGTTCGCACATTATGTTATCCCTCTGGTCTCATGTGACTGTGATACCTGCTATGTTTGCACATGATGTTATCCCTCGGGTCTCATGTGACTGTGATACCTGCTATGTTCACACATGATGTTATCCCTTGGGTCTCATGTGACTGTGATACCTGCCATGTACCTGAGCAGTTCACTGATAAGTGTGAAGCAAACAGGATGTAAATCAGCACCTCCAAATCAGAGCTGATGGCTCTCCTGAAAACTGTAGGTCGCTGTCTGCAGATGAGGGGATTTACCAAAAGTAAACGGGTTTAATTATCTTGTGATCTTTTCCAGACATGAGGGCAGAGTGAATCCTTGGCTTAACAAATGGGTGGGTGCTGCAAAGCAGTCCTGCAAGAATTGTATTGGACTATACTGATGGGGATGTGATAGAAGAGTCAAAATAAAAGTTCCTAGTTTACTTGTCGGTCTACAGTCCTTTCATCGTTTGAGATCATGAGACTTTTGGTGGCAACAGAGGATATAATGTCAAGTATACAAGTGAAAGAAATTTCACCTGGTTTATTGGGTAAGTAAATAAAGGGCTCCATTTCAAGACTGCTGGGCTTGCAGTCCATGACAAAGTAAGAAGCTTGGCAGTTTGGAGGGTCTCACAGTAGGGCTGCTGCTTCTCTGACCTCAGAAAATTCAGTTGACATTTGATTATATGTTATAGAATAATATATGTGATGTGTAATGTTTATAAATATGAATTTGTTAATATGGTTTGATTGCTTTCATATAAATGTAAGTTTGCTTATGTCACAAGTGATAATTCAATAAAGGCCAAAACGGAACACTATAAGAGCAGACTTGAATAAAACAGCTTTTATTATACAAGTAAAAGTGAGCGCTTTCGGCAAAATAAATATTAAGCCTTCATCAGATAAACAGCAAGATGTTGAAATTGGACTTATTTTAAACAAATGAAATAAATGTGTGCAAAAGATGGTGACGCCCTGGACAGAGGATGGAATAAATGTGTGCAAAAGATGGTGACGCCCTAGACAGAGGAAGAAATAAATATGTGTACAAAATGGTCAAGCCCTGGACAGAGGAGGAAATAAATATGTGCAAAATGGTGACACCCTGGACAGAGGAGGGAATAAATATGTGCACAAAATGGTCAAGTCCTAGACAGAGGAGGGAATAAATGTGTGCACAAAATAGTGATGCCCTGGACAGAGGAGGGAATAAATGTTTGCAAAATGGTCAAGCCCTGGACAGAGGAGGGAATAAATGTGTGCACAAAATAGTGATGCCCTGGACAGAGGAGGGAATAAATGTTTGCAAAATGGTCAAGCCCTGGACAGAGGAAGGAATAAATATGCGCAAAATGGTCAAGTCCTAGACAACGGAGGAAATAAATGTGTGCAAAAGACAGTGATTTCCTGGACAGAGGATGGAATAAATGTGTGCACAAAATGGTCAAGTCCTAGGCAGAGGAGGAAATAAATGTGTGCAAAAGATGGTGATTCCCTGGACAGAGAATGGAATAAATGTGTGCAAAAGATGGAGATTCCCTGAACAGAGGACGGAATAAATGTGTGCACATAATGGTCAAGTCCTAGGCAGAGGAGGAAAAAAAATGTGTGCACAAAATGGTCAAGTCCTAGACAGATGAGAAAATAAATGTGTGCAAAAGATGGTCATGCCCTGGACAGAGGAGGAAATAAATATATGCTCAAAATGGTCAAACCCCGAATAGAGGAGGGAGTAAATATGTGCACAAGATGGTCAAGCTCTGGACAGAGGAGGAAATAAATGTGTGCACAAGATGATGACACCCTGGAGAGAGGAGGAAATAAATGTGTGCAAAATGGTCAAGCCCTGAAGAGAGGAGGAAATAAATGTGTGCAAAAGATGGTGAAGCCCTGGACAGAGGAGGGAATAAATGTGTGAAAAATGGTCAAGTCCTAGACAGAGGAGGAAATATATGTGCACAAAATGGTCAAGTCCTAGACAGAGGAGGAAATAAATGTGTGCAAAATGGTCAAGCCCTGGACAGAGGAAGGAATAAATATGCGCAATATGGTGAAGTCCTAGACAGAGGAGGGAATAAACATGTGCACAAAATGGTCAAGTCCTAGACAGTGGAGGAAAATAATGTGTGCAAAAGATGGTCAAGCCCTGGACAGAGGAGGAAATAAATGTATGCAAAATGGTCAAGCCCTGGACAGAGGAAGGAATAAATATGCACAAAATTGTCAAGTCCTAGAGAGAGGAGGAAATAAATGTGTGCAAAAGACGGTGATGCCCTGGAAAGAGGAGGAAATAAATGTGTGTACAAGATGGTGACGCCCTGAATAGAGGACGGAATAAATGTGTGCACAAAATGGTCAAGGGTTCATATCACGTTATCAAAAGCCAATAATGTCGAATGCCACAATGTCGAACCCTATACAGTGAACGCTAAAAATAGCGAAGCTGCAGAACATCGAATTCTTTCCTAGGGAAAGAATTTGGTTGTCCGTTTCTGTGGCTTCGCTATTTTTAGAACTGTGGTGGAAAGTTACGGGGATTCAGGTAAGTGTGTGATTGTGTGGACGTTAGGTTTAGGGTGTGGGTTACGTGAGTTAGGGTTAGGGTGCTGGTGAGGTGAGTGTGTGATAGTGACAAAGTTTAGGGTTAGGGGCAGGCTAAGTGATTTCGGGTTAGGGCGTGGGTTACGGGTAAGGTGAGTGTGCGATAGTGACGGACCTTAGGGTTAGGGTTGGGTTAAGGTAAGTGGATAGATAGTAGTGTTTGTATAGTTTATTGTAGGGTTAGATGTATGATTTTAAGTGTAAGTGTGTGGATTGCTGTTTTTTTAGTGTGCCTGTGTTGTGTAAATGTGTTTCGGAATAGCAAATTTTTTCCCAAGGAAAACATTCGCTGTTCTGAATGTTTGATATTGTGAACTTTACATTATTTAGGTTCAATTAAATGGTGTTCGGTGTTTTTGGCTTTCGATGACGTGATATAGACGCATGGTCAAGTCATAGACAGAGGAGGAAATAAATGTGTGCAAAAGATGGTGATGCCCTGGACAGAGGAGGGAAAAAATGTGTGCAAAAGATGGTGATGCCCTGGACAGAGGATGGAATAAATATGTGCACAAAATGTTCAAGTCCTAGACAGAGGAGGAAATAAATGTATGCAAAATTGATAGCCCTGGACAGAGGAAGGAATAAATATGCGCAAAATGGTGAAGTCCAAGACAGAGGAGGGAATAAATGTGTGCAAAAGATGGTGAAGTTCTGGGCAGAAGAGGAAATAAATGTGTGCAAAAGACGGTGATTCCCTGGACAGAGGATGGAATAAATGTGTGCACATAACGCTCAAGTCCTAGACAGAGGAGGAAATAAATGTGTGCAAAAGATGGTGACGCCCTGGACAGAGGAGGAAATAAATGTGTGCAAAAGATGGTGATGTCCTGGACAGAGGAGGAAATAAATGTGTGCAAAAGATGGTGATGCCCTGGACAGAGGAAAAATAAATGTGTGCAAAAGATGGTGAAGCTCTGGACAGAGGAAGGAATAAATGTGTGCAAAATGGTCAAGCCCTGAAGAGAGGAGGAAATAAATGTGTGCAAAAGATGGTGAAGCCCTGGACAGAGGAGGGAATAAATGTGTGAAAAATGGTCAAGTCCTAGACAGAGGAGGAAATATATGTGCACAAAATGGTCAAGTCCTAGACAGAGGAGGAAATAAATGTGTGCAAAATGGTCAAGCCCTGGACAGAGGAAGGAATAAATATGCGCAATATGGTGAAGTCCTAGACAGAGGAAGGAATAAACATGTGCACAAAATGGTCAAGTCCTAGACAGTGGAGGAAAATAATGTGTGCAAAAGATGGTCAAGCCCTGGACAGAGGAGGTAATAAATGTATGCAAAATGGTCAAGCCCTGGACAGAGGAAGGAATAAATATGCACAAAATTGTCAAGTCCTAGAGAGAGGAGGAAATAAATGTGTGCAAAAGACGGTGATGCCCTGGACAGAGGAGGAAATAAATGTGTGTACAAGATGGTGACGCCCTGAACAGAGGACAGAATAAATGTGTGCACAAAATGGTCAAGGGTTCATATCACGTTATCGAAAGCTGATAAAGTCGAATGCCACAATGTCAAACCCTATGCAGCGAATGCTAAAACTAGCAAAGCTGTAGAACATCAAATTCTTTCCTAGGGAAAGAATTTGGTTGTCCGTTTCTGTGGCTTTGCTATTTTTAGCACTGTAGTGGAAAGTTACGGGGGTTCAGGTAAGTGTGTGATTGTGTGGACGTTAGGTTTAGGGCATGAGTTACATGAGTTAGGGTTAGGGTACTGGTGAGGTGAGTGTGTGATAGTGACAAAGTTTAGGGTTAGGGGCGGGTTAAGTGATTTCGGGTTAGGGCGCGGGTAAGGTGAGTGTGCAATAGTGACAGATCTTAGGGTTAGGGTTGCGTTAAGGTAAGTGGATAGATAGTAGTGTTTGTATAGTTTTGTGTAGGGTTAGATGTATGATTTTAAGTGTAAGTGTGTGGATTGCTGCTTTTTTAGTGTACCTGTGTTGTGTGAATGTGTTTCGGAATAACAAATTTTTTCCCAAGGAAAACATTCGCTGTTCTGAATGTTCGATATTGTGAACTTTACATTATTTAGGTTCAATTAAATGGTGTTCGGTGTTTTCGGCTTTCGATGACGTGATATAAACGCATGGTCAAGTCTTAGACAGAGGAGGAAATAAATGTGTGCAAAACAGTGATGCCCTGGACAGAGGAGGGAATAAATGTGTGCAAAAGATGGTGAAGCCCTGAACAGAGGAGGAAATAAATGTGTGCAAAAGATGGTGACTCCCTGGACAGAGGAGAGAATAAATGTCTGCATAAGATGGTCAAGCTCTGGACAGAGGAGGAAATAAATGTATGCAAAATGGTCAAGCCCTGGACAGAGGAAGGAATAAATATGCACAAAATTGTCAAGTCCTAGAGAGAGGAGGAAATAAATGTGTGCAAAAGACGGTGATGCCCTGGACAGAGGAGGAAATAAATGTGTGTACAAGATGGTGACGCCCTGAACAGAGGACAGAATAAATGTGTGCACAAAATGGTCAAGGGTTCATATCACGTTATCGAAAGCTGATAAAGTCGAATGCCACAATGTCGAACCCTATGCAGCGAATGCTAAAACTAGCAAAGCTGTAGCACATCGAATTCTTTCCTAGGGAAAGAATTTGGTTGTCCGTTTCTGTGGCTTTGCTATTTTTAGCACTGTAGTGGAAAGTTACGGGGGTTCAGGTAAGTGTGTGATTGTGTGGACGTTAGGTTTAGGGCATGAGTTACATGAGTTAGGGTTAGGGTACTGGTGAGGTGAGTGTGTGATAGTGACAAAGTTTAGGGTTAGGGGCGGGTTAAGTGATTTCGGGTTAGGGCGCGGGTAAGGTGAGTGTGCAATAGTGACAGATCTTAGGGTTAGGGTTGCGTTAAGGTAAGTGGATAGATAGTAGTGTTTGTATAGTTTATTGTAGGGTTAGATGTATGATTTTAAGTGTAAGTGTGTGGATTGCTGCTTTTTTAGTGTACCTGTGTAGTGTGAATGTGTTTCGGAATAACAAATTTTTTCCCAAGGAAAACATTCGCTGTTCTGAATGTTCGATATTGTGAACTGTACATTATTTAGGTTCAATTAAATGGTGTTCGGTGTTTTCGGCTTTCGATGACGTGATATAAACGCATGGTCAAGTCTTAGACAGAGGAGGAAATAAATGTGTGCAAAACAGTGATGCCCTGGACAGAGGAGGGAATAAATGTCTGCATAAGATGGTCAAGCTCTGGACAGAGGAGGAAATAAATGTTTGCACAAGATGGTCAAGCCCTGGACAGAGGAGGAAATAAATGTGTGCAAAAGATGGTGAAGCCCTGGATAGAGGAGGGAATAAATGTCTGCATAAGATGGTCAAGCTCTGGACAGAGGAGGAAATAAATGTCTGCATAAGATGGTCAAGCTCTGGACAGAGGAGGAAATAAATGTTTGCACAAGATGGTCAAGCTCTGGAAAGTGGAGGAAATAAATGTGTGCACAAGATGGTGACACCCTAGACAGGGGAGGGAATAAATGTGTGCAAAAGATGGTGAAGCCCTGGACAGAGGACAGAATAAATGTGTGCACAAAATGGTCAAGCCCTGAACAGAGGAGGAAATAAATATGTGCACAAGATGGTGACGCCCTGGACAGAGGAGGAAATAAATGTGTGCACAAGATGGTGATGCCCTGGACAGAAAAAGGAATAAATGTGTGCAAAAGACAGTGATGCCCTAGACAGAGGAAGAAATAAATATGTGTACAAAATGGTCAAGCCCTGGACAGAGGAGGAAATAAATGTGTGCAAAAGATGGTGACGCCCTGGACAGAGGATGGAATAAATGTGTGCAAAGGATGGTGACGCCCTAGACAGAGGAAGAAATAAATATGTGTACAAAATGGTCAAGCCCTGGACAGAGGAGGAAATAAATATGTGCAAAATGGTGACACCCTGGACAGAGGAGGGAATAAATATGTGCACAAAATGGTCAAGTCCTAGACAGAGGAGGGAATAAATGTGTGCACAAAATAGTGATGCCCTGGACAGAGGAGGGAATAAATGTTTGCAAAATGGTCAAGCCCTGGACAGAGGAGGGAATAAATGTGTGCACAAAATAGTGATGCCCTGGACAGAGGAGGGAATAAATGTTTGCAAAATGGTCAAGCCCTGGACAGAGGAAGGAATAAATATGCATAAAATGGTCAAGTCCTAGACAACGGAGGAAATAAATGTGTGCAAAAGACAGTGATTTCCTGGACAGAGGATGGAATAAATGTGTGCACAAAATGGTCAAGTCCTAGGCAGAGGAGGAAATAAATGTGTGCAAAAGATGGTGATTCCCTGGACAGAGAATGGAATAAATGTGTGCAAAAGATGGTGATTCCCTGAACAGAGGACGGAATAAATGTGTGCACATAATGGTCAAGTCCTAGGCAGAGGAGGAAAAAAAATGTGTGCACAAAATGGTCAAGTCCTAGACAGATGAGAAAATAAATGTGTGCAAAAGATGGTCATGCCCTGGACAGAGGAGGAAATAAATATATGCTCAAAATGGTCAAACCCCGAATAGAGGAGGCAGTAAATATGTGCACAAGATGGTCAAGCCCTGGACATAGGAGGAAATAAATGTGTGCAAAAGATGGTGAAGCCCTGGACAGAGGAGGGAATAAATGTGTGAAAAATGGTCAAGTCCTAGACAGAGGAGGAAATATATGTGCACAAAATGGTCAAGTCCTAGACAGAGGAGGAAATAAATGTGTGCAAAATGGTCAAGCCCTGGACAGAGGAAGGAATAAATATGTGCAATATGGTGAAGTCCTAGACAGAGGAGGGAATAAACATGTGCACAAAATGGTCAAGTCCTAGACAGTGGAGGAAAATAATGTGTGCAAAAGATGGTCAAGCCCTGGACAGAGGAGGAAATAAATGTATGCAAAATGGTCAAGCCCTGGACAGAGGAAGGAATAAATATGCACAAAATTGTCAAGTCCTAGAGAGAGGAGGAAATAAATGTGTGCAAAAGACGGTGATGCCCTGGACAGAGGAGGAAATAAATGTGTGTACAAGATGGTGACGCCCTGAACAGAGGACAGAATAAATGTGTGCACAAAATGGTCAAGGGTTCATATCATGTTATCGAAAGCTGATAAAGTCGAATGCCACAATGTCGAACCCTATGCAGCGAATGCTAAAACTAGCAAAGCTGTAGAACATCAAATTCTTTCCTAGGGAAAGAATTTGGTTGTCCGTTTCTGTGGCTTTGCTATTTTTAGCACTGTAGTGGAAAGTTACAGGGGTTCAGGTAAGTGTGTGATTGTGTGGACGTTAGGTTTAGGGCACGGGTTATGTGAGTTAGGGTTAGGGCGCTGGTGAGGTGAGTGTGTGATAGTGACAAAGTTTAGGGTTAGGGGTGGGTTAAGTGATTTCGGGTTAGGGCTCGGGTAAGGTGAGTGTGCAATAGTGACAGATCTTAGGGTTAGGGTTGCGTTAAGGTAAGTGGATAGATAGTAGTGTTTGTATAGTTTTGTGTAGGGTTAGATGTATGATTTTAAGTGTAAATGTGTGGATTGCTGCTTTTTTAGTGTACCTGTGTTGTGTGAATGTGTTTCGGAATAACAAATTTTTTCCCAAGGAAAACATTCGCTGTTCTGAATGTTCGATATTGTGAACTTTACATTATTTAGGTTCAATTAAATGGTGTTCGGTGTTTTCGGCTTTCGATGACGTGACATAAACGCATGGTCAAGTCTTAGACAGAGGAGGAAATAAATGTGTGCAAAACAGTGATGCCCTGGACAGAGGAGGGAATAAATGTCTGCATAAGATGGTCAAGCTCTGGACAGAGGAGGAAATAAATGTTTGCACAAGATGGTCAAGCTCTGGAAAGTGGAGGAAATAAATGTGTGCACAAGATGGTGACACCCTAGACAGGGGAGGGAATAAATGTGTGCAAAAGATGGTGAAGCCCTGGACAGAGGAAAAATAAATGTGTGCAAAAGATGGTGAAGCCCTGGACAGAAGTCAGAATAAATGTGTGCACAAAATGGTCAAGCCCTGAACAGAGGAGGAAATAAATATGTGCACAAGATGGTGATGCCCTGGACAGAGGAGGAAATAAATGTGTGCAAAATGGTCAAGCCCTGGACAGAGGAAGAAATAAATATGCGCAAAATAGTCAAGTCCTAGACAGAGGAGGGAATAAATGTATGCAAAACGGTGATGCCCTGGACAGAAGAGGGAATAAATATGTGCACAAAATGGTCAAGTCCTAGACAGAGGAGGAAATAAATGTGTGCAAAATGGTCAAGTCTTAGACAGAGGAGGAAATAAATGTGTGCAAAAGATGGTGATGCCCTGGACAGAGGAGGGAATAAATGTGTGAAAAATGGTCAAGCCCTGGACAGAGGAGGAAATAAATGTGTGTAAAATGGTGATGCCCTAGACAGAGGAGGGAATAAATATGTGCACAAGATAGTCAAGCCCTGGACAGAGGAGGAAATAAGTTGGGAGGGTAATAAGTTGGGAGGGTGGCCTAATGGTTAAGGTGTTTGCCTTGCAAACATAAGGTGCAGGGTTTGAGTATCACAAGGGATGATTGGCTAGGCTTAAAAATGGCTCGCAAGGGCAGTTAGCCTAGTACTAATCTATGAACCTATGAACCTATAAATGTGTGCGAAAGATGGTGACACCCTGGACAGAGGAGAGAATAAATATGTGCAAAAGATGGTGATGCCCCACACAGAGGATGGAATAAATGTATGCAAAATATGGTGAAGCCCCAGACAGAGGAGGAAATAAATGTGTGCAAAAGATGGTGAAGCACTGGACAAAGGACAGAATAAATGTGTGCAAAAGACAGTGACACCCTAGACAGAGCAAGAAATAAATATGTGTACAAAATGGTCAAGCATGGTCAAGCCCTGGGCAGAGGAGGAAATAAATGTGTGCACAAGATGGTGACGCCCTGGACAGAGGAGGGAATAAATATGTGCAAAAGATGGTGATGCCCCACACAGAGGATGGAATAAATGTATGCAAAAGATGGTGATGCCCTGGACAGAGGAAGAAATAAATATGTGTACAAAATGGTCAAGCCCTGGACAGGGGAGGAAATAAATGTGTGCAGAAATGTGACACCCTGGACACGGGAGGGAATAAATGTGTGCAAAAGACGGTGACGCCCTGGACAGGGGAGGGAATAAATGTGTGCAAAAGATGGTGAAGTCCTGGACAGAGGAGGGATTAAATGTGTGCACAAGATGGCCAAGCTCTGGACAGAGGAGGAAATAAAGAGAATGATGTGTAGAACAGGGCATAGATGCCAATAAGGTTGTATTTTGTTAACTATTGTTTATTTGCTTTGGTACCTGTCAGTGTAATCCTCCCACTTGACTTATTGGGATAATTGGGGCAGGGGCCATTTTTTTATCCTGAAACTAATAACTAAAGTTTTATACATTGCAAAGTGTAATATATTAATTTGTTAAAAATATTATAGCATCACAGCAAGTGTGGAAGATGGATTAAATAAAAACGTACAATTTTAGTATGACAGCGGTGGCTCCTTGGATGAAGTTAGCAAGAGATGTTGCCAGGAGTAAGAAAAGAGGATTTGAGTAGGTGTGAGCCTCATGGACACTGACTGGTGCTGAGATGTGGAACCTAGAGATATATTTGCAGCACTCAGAAAGGCACAACAGACTGCTGTAAGTCAGTTCCTCAAAGTCTAGCTCCTCAAAAAGTAAGGAGGTCACTCAACAAAAGGAATAATCAGCTGTGGGACAAGGTTCTCGATTACTACACAAGGGCATTGCTGCCTGCAGCTCTGTGGATTTAATGTAATCAACTCTAAAATAAGGGCACGTCTGCCAGAAGAGCGAACCCCCAACTGCAGTGACATGTTTCAACAAATGCATCTTTTAGACAAGTGGTGCTGCCTGAGTGCTTGACCATCCAACACTTTGAATGTGCATGCAAAAAAAGGCATCATTGCAAACTCTAAATGGTGACTTTTTACAGCAAAAGTAAAATTGCACTTTTAAGATAAACACTATTTGTATAGTTCCTCAGGTGGCCTTTAGAGAAGATAAGCCATGACACCTTTGATCCACAGCTGTTTACAACTGCCAAATTCATGGTCCTGTTTTTTTTTTTTTTTGAAGGTGCTCTTGTAACTGGCAGTTTTCAGAACTTCATAGATAAATTTGTACATAATGCTTGCATATATTCCAGTTTGTCTTTCGGTTTGTATATTATGTCATGAATCTATTGTGTTTTCCCTGGGTTGAGACTGAAAAAGGTCCAATGGGATCAGTGCTGTACCCCAGCTAACAAATTCAAAATAAAATACAATACATAATTCAATATATAGTCATTTGTTTATATAGACTCAAGGACATTGAACAATTTACTTTTTAGGTATTGATAAAAATTACTTTTTTCTCAAAATTCTTCCTTAGTTAACTGAAGTAGCCACTTCAAAGTGGCACGTAGGATGGGCAAGCATAGTGACCACGTACAGCTCATTAATGCATCCGTTGTGAAATTCTGGCCAGCTCAGCCTCAGGGTGAGTGATCACAAAACAGATTATTAGTATGTTGTACTGAATTAAATGGTTACTGTTTGAATCACTATTAAAATTATGCATCTTCCTTGGTGGGGTTAAAACATTATAATGTCTGCCATGCAGGTGGCTATACCCCCACATCCCCTACTTAATATTATCAATTCCAAATGTGCCAAATGTTACAGAACTGGAAGATTTCCTTTGCAGCATGTTGTAATGATTAATCTGCAGTCATATCACCAGTGGATTATTACCTGTCTGGTTAAAGCAGTCATTTAGATACCTGACAAAGGTGACCCTGCATTCCCTTTAGAAGGCATAGCTTTCTGATTGCATAACTAGGAATACAGCCAGCTTGTCAGTCCTTGTCATGAATTTCCAGTCTGTGTATTTCAGTACAAGCGATAAACATTTACTACAGCATTGAAACACATTTGTGTATTCTCTGTGTGCTTATCTTTGCACCACTAGCAACTTTTACTCACGACATTAACATGAAGACAATACATTGATGAAACCTGACACGAACAGTAAGACACATTCCATTTAGAAAGCTCCATTTAATTTGCTAATTACCACTTTAAAATTAACAACTGTTGCTATTAATGTGTTACACTTACAACTTAGTCATTTCTCCAGGCACTGACAAATGTTAGTTTTATTATTATTTTTACAATATAAACATTGCAGCTGAAGCCACATAATAACAAAGGTTTTCATTGGCCATCTCTTAATTAACTGTTAAAAGATGAAGGAAATCTCTGACCTGTGATCTCATCAGGTAAATTGGGCCCATTTCTATGGTCAGCCATCAAGTTGCATCAGTTTGACTAAAAAACATTATTGGCATTGTTATACCAAGTAGGACCCTCTGATTTCAGTTCTGTGATCTGTGCCAAGAAAAGTTTGGTTCCAATACAGTAAAGATGTAAGCAAAGTACAGTGGCATCTGTAGCCTTGTTAGCTCTTATTCACGATCCTTAATGATTTAACTAGAAATGGTAGCATGAAAAAACACACTAGTAAGACATTAACAAGCTAAATATTAATAGTTGTGACAATTTTAATATTAAATTTAACAGACCTAAAAACATGATCAGAACACTTTGTACAACACATCAAAACTTTAAACTTCTAAGCATTAAAATGTCTGCAGCTTATCAGTGAAAGATGTTGACACTGTCTGGAGTGCATTTTAAATTTGCAGAACAATAAACTTAAATTGAGAAAAAGGAGAAACGTGATGGTGACATTTGGAATGGGGTAGTGAGGAAATAGGTACCCAAACTACAGGTTCAGACTCTACCACTGAGGAACAGGATACTCCGATGCTGTATTCAAACTCAGCACTGAGGAAAAGGGCACACTTACTGGCACTGAGGACCAGGGCACCCTGACTGCAGTGTTTGGAACTGAGCACTTAGGAAAAGCAGTGCCCTGACTATAGTGTATAGACACTAGCATTGAGGAATAGGGCATCTCGACTGGTACTGAGGAACAGAGCACCCTAGTTGTCACTGAGGAACAGAGCACCCTGACTGCAGTGTTTGGCTCTAGTGTGGTTTACACAAGTGTCTTTACTCTCTGTGCAGTTAGTTTCACCTCTACTGATACACCCCCTAACACAGCATACTTGACTGCACACACACTGATCCTCAAATATGCGTGTCCATTGGGCAGCAGTGATGTGGTGATGTGCACATTGTACCCCTGCTACCCCATCCACTGATCCTCAAATCTGCATGTCCATTGGGCAGCAGTGATGTGGTGATGTGCACATTGTACCCCTGCACCCCATCCACATATCCTCAGATTTGCGTGTCCACTGGGCAGCAGTTATGTGCTGTTATTTTCTTTGTCCTCCTCCTTCTGGACCTTGTCACCATGTCCGCTATCCACCCTTCGTCTGGACCTTGTCACCATGTCCGCTATCCACAACATCTCATGATGAGTCAGTTCATTCAGCATGAAGTAAGATGTTCAGGATCAAAATGCTAAGTCTGCAGGTACTGAACTGATTATCATATGAAAGGCAGGACTGGCTGTTACGGATAGAGTTAATGTTGTTGTATCAGCCAGAATGGGGTGAGAACAAGGCAGATCACTAATATCAGGAAGAGTGACTTAATAGCATTAGTATAAAAACATGACAACTTAAATTCTGAGCATCACAGCCACAAAGAAGACATTGCTGAAATAATAATGTTAAATTCAAAATGCTAGCAATCCAGTTACTACAAAACCAAACTGAAATATGCTGTAAGCATCCTAAAATATACATCTTTGCAGACAATATAAACATTATACCCTCTTGGATGACTTTGCCTTGTGTTGTCCCTCCAAAAGAATAAATCTACTTCCCAGAATGCACCACCACCACCGAAAGACATCTGTCTTGCATATTTGTGACCCCCTGTACAAAACATCTTTTCTTGTAAATTTTCTGTTTGCTGTCAATACCTACAACAAACATCTATAGATAGCCTGCTACTTAAACATACCACAAATGGTCTACATAATCCCTGCCATTAGATCCACAACAGCTGTTAACTCTATGTGAATCAACTATTAACCACACAACCAACAGGCTGTAACAAAATCAAAGTCCACTGTAGAAAGCGTAGTAGTTCCAGATGCAATGAAGGCTGTCCTTTTACCCACTTATCACTCTATGTAGGTGATACAAACATCGATCTCACACGGGTTAATAATAAAATTTATTACCACAAAAGCGAAAATGAAATAAAATACTTTAAACACGTAAATTCCAAAAACGAATAAGACAAAGTAACTGATTTAGCGCTTTCATCTCCAACACCAGAGACTTCCTCAGAATCCAGTTACCATTCACAATTCTTACTTTATATATCCCACATCATTAATTACTAATTGAACATTTATCTGGTTAATTGCATATGCTTATAAATTAATTACTAATGTGCCTTTTGGCAAACTGAATGTATATATTTATATATTTGTGTCTATATATTTATTCATTTATTTATTTATATTTTTGTATATTTACATTATATATATACGTGTTGACTATACACATATAGGAATATATATTCCTTGTACATATGTTGGCTTATTTAACACAACTTTATTCCAAATGGTTATTCAGTGTTGCAGAAATTCATTGTTTGAAGTCTAGCCCTTTAATTAATTTATAAGCATATGCAATTAACCAGATAAATGTTCAATTAGTAATTAATGATGTGGGATATATAAAGTAAGAATTGTGAATGGTAACTGGATTTTGAGGAAGTCTCTGGTGTTAGAGATGAAAGCGCTAAATCAGTTACTTTGTCTTATTTGTTTTTGGAATTTACGTGTTTAAAGTATTTTATTTCATTTTCGTTTTTGTGGTAATAAATTTTATTATTAACCCGTGTGAGATCGATGTTTGTATCACCTACATAGAGGGATAAGTGGGTAAAAGGACAGCCTTCATTGCATCTGGAACTACTACGCTTTCTATGTGAATCAACACAAACATGCTATTTGCAGGCAAGGGTCACCAAGTTGTACACAGGAGTACGTCAGGTACCCCACACTCAGCTTCAACAAGTCACTGCAACCTACAACATAATCTCATGTGAAATTACAGTCAGAATGGTCACCTACGTCTTCAGTATGGTCAGAAACTCTGGCTCCATACAACCAGATGAGATATCTGGGAGTCTAAACACAGCCTTGTGTACCTTGTATACCAGGCTATTGTTGTCCCAATCTACGATGAAGGTCCTTCTGCACACCCCCATAATTACATGCCACTCAGCCTCAGAAACATATTCTGCCAGGTGATGGAGAGAACTGTCACAGAACTTATTAAGACAGACACTGGAGACCACATTCTTCATGACCTAACTCAATACACTTTTTTCAAAGGCAGATCTTGGTTGCTTAACCTCTAATTACTTGCGAATGTAATTTCCATTCTCGATGAAGGTTTATTTGTCCATTTGACTTACCTAGATTTGGCTAAATCTTTCAACATAATACCTATGACGGAAGTATACATAAACTCAGGTATCTACAGCTAAATGAAACTGTAATAAACTGTGTCCTTAACTAGGTGGCCATATAAAAGTAAGAATGGAAGGGCTGCTATCCTCACCATATTCTTCTTACATGTCAAAACCGACTGCAGTATCTGGCTCACCAAATATACAAAGGGCTACAAACTTAGGAGCTTTGTCTTTAATCCCATTGACACTGCCTACCTACAAACAGCATATAACATGACATGTGGATGGTGCTATTGACATAACTTTGCTTATAATGTCAAAAATGTTGCATTTGATGAAGTAACTGTCCTTTTTTACACAATTCTTATCACACTGATTACAGACTGCTGTACTCATCGAAGTAACTGTCCTTCTTTACACAATTCTTATCACACCAGTATAGACTGCTGTAGTGTTTAATCTAGTCACTCTCATACCATCTGTTGCAAATTGAAAAGATAAAAGATTTTCCACAAAGAGAGTCAAAAAAGCTTAAGTTTTGTTTTATAGACAGACAATAGTAACTCGCTCTCTTCTTTTTATTATATTTCTTTTTCAAATAAATTTACACCTGACAAAAATGGTATTAAATGAAACTTTGCTGTTTTAAATCATTTGCTTAGAAAAACATTAGTGAACACAAAACAACACTAAGCCACAATAAATATTGATATAAACTGTACCATAAGACATGCCAGCTTCATTTTTCAAGGACTTCCATACCTATACAATAAACTCTCCTTCTTAATTAAACTCAGCCGATTGAGTCACATCCACAAAAAGGGATTGG
Organism: Protopterus annectens; assembly: GCF_019279795.1. Taxonomy (NCBI): domain Eukaryota; kingdom Metazoa; phylum Chordata; order Ceratodontiformes; family Protopteridae; genus Protopterus; species Protopterus annectens. The sequence continues at coordinate 493,540,640 of NC_056742.1, forward strand.
ATTGGTACAGGAGTACTGAGTACGTCTAGCATGGAATCAGGGGCATTGAGGTTCTCTGCAGCCACTACGTCTTCAACTTGATCACCAACCCAACAAACCTCTTATTCTATCACCACAAAGCTCAGGGGATGAAAAATGTCAGAACTGTCCTTCAAGGAAACACTTGCATTTGTTTGTTCTAAGTGGCATTTATGAATGATGAAGACAAAGTCACATTAGTTTCTTAACCTCTTCAGATAGAACAGATATATTGTTAAAGAGATAAAACAAAGTTACAATTTATATCGGATTGTTGGACGTTGCTCTTACTTTACCCATGGGTAACCCTCTGAATGACCTTTCTGCACTTAAATATCATTTCTGACTGATACATGTTAAACTGACATAGATGTTTTCAGCTCATACAGTTCCACTAAAGTACCTGCAAATGTTGTAAATGTCCCTTCCCATCTCCAATATCTCTGTACAAGGCTAATTTAACAACTTTTTTTGCTCACTATTCATTATCCTTATCTTAACTCTCTTGCTTAACATAAAAACCTTTCCTTTACCAGGTCCCTCATAGCATCATAGGAGGTTACTACACTATCAGCCCGGAGGTAATTTCGAGCTTAGCCATTTAATCCCAATGTAATACCATAGATACTCTAGTCAATACCCAGGATTGTATTTAGTAATGACATCCCATGTCCAGGAGGGTTCTGGACACCATCCCTGGTAAGAATTTACAGTACCCCATCCACTCGTCCAGGTTCCTTTTGAACAGTCATAGAGGTGCTGTGCTTCACATGAATTGGCAGCCTGTTCCAAAGATGCAGCAGTCACTGGGAGACAAATCTGTCCCTCCAGCATGTCCTATTCATGCTGCAGGCCATATTTAGCTTCCTAGAATGGGTAGCTTTAGTCCTGTTTGATTTAAGGATGTGCAGCAAATTCATTAGGTTTGAATCAGAGATAGCTCTGTAAGCCAGGCATACTCTCCCCTAAGAAGTCTATATGATACACAGTATAGTGACAGGGACTTTAGTCCACCTGTGTAAGGCACGTGCTGGAGTATTTTGATCTTCTTAGTTAGAAATCTCTGAGGGCTCACCAATTGCTGCAGATGCTTTATATTTATATGCCAAAAGGGACAGTATACTCAATTACGGACCTGATTATTGATGAGTATAGAAGGGGTTATAACCTCCTTTGCTCTAGAGACAATGTCTTTGCTAATCAAGTGTGCTATGTAGAAAGCCTTCCTTACTACAGTAGACACATGGTGGTCAAAGTTAAGGTTGCAGTCTACTTGTGATCCTAGATCCTTTACCACTTCATAGGGACCTAAGTTATTGTTGTTAATTTGATAGTGTGAAGGGACATTGTTTATACTGAAAGGAATGATGATGCATTTCTGTGCATTCAGTTTGAGATCGTGACTAAGACACCAGTTATTGGTCTGCATAAGACCCTCCTGAAGTATATTGACATCATTTGAGAATTCAATAATTGTACCCAGTTTGCAGTTGTCCACAGACTTTGTCAGCCACAGCCCCTTATTTTGGCCTAAACCTCTGAGAAGTATATACCAAACAGTAGGAGGCCTAGCAATAACCTTTGTAGCATCCCACTGGTGACAGGTCTGCTGGTTGATGTGGACTCACCCACTTTGATAATGTTTGACTAGTTTGTGAGCCAATTGAGAACCTGTCTTACAACAAAGGGATTTACATTCAGTTTTCTAAGTTTATCGGTAATGCCTGAATGTGAGACTGTGTTAAAGGCCTTTGCCAAGTAGAGGTATGCTGTGTGCACAGATTTGTCCTCGTCAATGGCCCTGTGGTTACAGTTTTGAAGAAATCCACCAGGTTTAACAGGCAGGAACTGCCCTTGACAAAGCCAAATTAGGTTGGATCGCGGGTTTGCAGGTCACCTATGTCTTTATTTAAGAGGTCCATGATGATACATTCTATGGCCATACAGATGATGCTGAACAGACTTTTTGGTCTATAATTCCCTGGCTCTGTTTCTAGGCCACCTTTGTGGAGGGGAATAATTGTTGCTGTCCTCCATTCCGCAAAACAAAGCCTGTGGTTAGGCTGTGATTTAATAGAGTATTTAATGGTGTAGCCAGTTCATGTTTTAGTTTGTTTAGAAGACAGCATGGGATGTCATCTGGTGCCATAAAGGCTGTGTATTTTGCCTTAGACAAGGCTTTAATGACTGGCTCTTCAGATATGTAGAGTTTGAGGAGTTGGGGGCAAAGTTTGTAATAAGTTTGGAGGGGATAATAGGGTTACCACCTGTCCCACTTTGTGAGGGACAGTCCCTCTTTGGGCAGTTGTGTCCTGCAAAAATATTGTAAGAATGGCAACTGTCCTGAAATATTAGGGCAAAATTATTTCCTATATTTTATGTAATAGCAGGGCAAGGCTCTTTATCCACCCCTCACCAACCAAACGACTAAGCAGCTCACCCTACTATTCAGGCATGACCAAAGGGCAACTTCAGGTGTACTCTCCAGTCCAGCTGGTGAATCTGGGTATCCTGAGGCAATGTTACAACTGCCTCATGTACACAGACAGCCCTCTCCTCCTACCACAAAACACTAACATATGTGAGAGATACAATTATACATCCAAATTGGAGGCTAAGGTATCTCCACCCAAGACTGGAACAGACAGTCATGAGGAGAAGGTTAACACTTGCACCACACCTCCAGCCTCACATAGACCTACTAAACCAGCACTGGCAAAAGATACACATAAATACACAAAATCATACTCAGAGGCTCTAAATAAAAACCTGTAAAAGCATCAGAGAGCTCCAAAGCAGACACCCACAAAACCTGCACCTCCCGTCACAAACCAGACAACACATAAAACACAAAATCAATGTGCCGCACAATCACAGCCCTTAAGGCAAAATAACATACCTAACACACTAGTAATAAGTGGCTCAATAGTCAGGCACACTGACACCCCACTCACTAGGCTGGACAAGGAGAAGGTTACTGTTAGCTGCCAGAATCCGCCACATAACACAAGCACTCAGGTCACTCTAGAACAAGTACAAATATGACTCTGTCATTGTTCATGTTGGTGTGAATGACCTGAGCCGTACCTCCCTGGACTACATGAAAAGAGACATGGAAGAGCTCTCTGATTATGTAGCCCAGGTGGGTATGACCCTGACCCTGAGTAGCGTCCTGCCCTCACCAAGAATGATACCTCCGTATAAAGAAAAAATTATCAATTTCAACAATTGGCTAAGCTTCTGGTGTCATTCAAAGGGGATCCAGTGTCTGTCAGCCTGGGATGACATGCTCAACAAGCCATGTTGCTTCGCAAGAGATGGCTTGCACCTGTCACCCCCTTGGCTTTCGAATACTGGCCAAGGCTCTTGCTGCCCCCATAGTGCCTTTTTTAGGCAAGGCTCAAAATTCAAACCCACCTCCGTAAACAGCACAAGTAAAAAACTGAGGGTTATGCTACTCAACACCAGGAGTTTAAATCTCAAAATGCATGCGCTCGAAGCACTCCTAAGTATGGAGAACGTCGACATCTGTGCAGTAACTGAAACCTGGTTCAAGGCTCCAGAGAGCACTCCAGCACTACTGGGCTACAACTCATACCACACATTCCGGCCACAAAACACGGACCAAAACACAAAAGGAGGGGGTGTATCCAAATTCATCAAGGATACCCACACCTCCAGGTTAGTGGCGCAGCATGATACCTCTGAGATCATCCATGTGCAACTAACATCGGGCAAATCTGCAGTGCAAATTGTGGCCTGCTACAGATCACCCTCCATGACCCAGGACCACTACTCCGCCTTTCTGGAGACACTGGAAAACATGAAGGTCCTGCCGAACACCCTGATCTTGGGAGATTTCAATTAACCTACCATTAACTGGGAAAACTACTTGAGTACAAACTCCCAGGCTCAGTGCTTCCTGGAATTTATCATCTCAAATGCCCTGGATCAGCAGGTAAACTCCCCTTCCAGAGGCCACAACATATTGGACCTGGTCATCACCAACATGGGCGACAGGTGCTCCATACCGGAGGTCAACCCGTCACTGGTTAGATCAGACCATAAACTAATCACCCTGGATGTCCACACCCCACCACCACCCCCAACCAAGGAAACCACAGTGAAAAACTTTTCTAAAGCAAACTTCACCTTACTTAAGTCAGAGGTGGTAAGTTTCACAGCCCCCACGCTAAAGGATAACACTGCCCAAGATGCAGAATCCTTTACAATTGCACTCTATGAGCACCTACAAGAATGCATGGATCGTGCCATCCCTAGCAAGACCAAGACTCACTCCCCTAAGAGAAGGAAACCAGTCTGGTGGAGCCCTTCCATAAACAGGTTATACAACAAAAGGAGGAAACTAGTTCAGAAAAAAAGCAAATCCCAAGAAGGAAAGACATCCCTGATCAGTATCAGTAAGAAACTAAGGTCCCTCATAAAATCATCCAAGGCTAACTTCAAAAGAAAAATAGCCAAGGACTCGAAAGATAACCACAAAGCCTTCTTTAGCTATGTGAAAAATCTAAGTGGCAACTCGCAGATATGCTCTGAGCCTACTTATATTGCCAACATACTGGCAGATAGAGTCAGTGCAAACTTCACCTCCCTCTCACCTTCAAAAGGGCCCACAACAATACTGGAAAAGTGTAGTATCCCGGAAATCACAGAAGCACAGGTGAAAACAGCCCTTTCAAAAGCCAAAAACACAGCATCAATGGGGCCAGATGATGTCCTAGGCTGCATCTTGCACGAACTACAGAACGAACTAACCTCAGCCTCCCCACAGGCTATGTGCCCATAGAATGGTGCACAGCAATGGTTATTCCACTCCACAAAGGAGGAACCACAACTGACCCTGGTAACTATCACCTCATAAGCCTGACTAGCCTGGTCTGCAAGGCTATGGAGCGCATCATCATGGAACTCATTAACAAAGACATTGGGAGCCTCCAAACACTTGACCCGACTCAGTTCGGCTTTGTTAAGGGCAGATCATGCCTACTAAACCTGGTTGACTTCTTTGAGATAGTTACCAAGGCCATAGATGAGGGAAAGGTGGTTCACACAGCCTACCTTGATCTTGCCAAGGCATTCGACACCATTCCTCACTCGGGTATTATAGAAAAACTCACCAGCCTGAGCATAAACCCCTACATCACAGGATGGGTTGCCAACTGGCTTACAGACAGAACTCACACGGTAAGAATAGCGGGCTCCAGGTCTGACTTTAAAACCAGTCACAAGTGGTGTCCTTCAAGGCTCAGTTCTGGGACCCCTACTGTTCAGCATATATTTCTCAGAAGTACAGGCTAACCAACTTTGCCGATGACTGCAAACTGGGAGCCATAATTGACTCTCCGGCTGACATGGACATCCTCCAAAAAGGCCTTACTGAGGCAGACACCTGGTGTCAAAGTCATGGCCTCAAGCTAAATGCCAAAAAATGCATAGTCATCCCGTTTGGGAAAAACAAAACAGCCATGAATTACCACATAGGCAGCAGCCCCCTTAATACAAAAGAGGTAATAAGAGATCTGGGGACCCAGGTATATAGTAATCTCTCCTTTGACAATCATATTGCCAAAGTAGTTAGGAAATCCTTCTATGTGGCCCATCTAATTACTAAGGGGTTCTCATCTAGAATTAAAGAGGTTATAGTGCCCCTCTACTTGTCACTCATCAGACCCTTTCATAGAGTACAATTACCAATTTGGGATGTACCTCACAAGACACTTCCAACAGCTTGAAAAACCACAAAAGCACCTCACCAAGAGGATTACTGGCCTCACACATATGTCCTATGCAGCCCGACTGAAAAAACTCCAGCTGTACTCAGTGGCATATCACTTACTCAGAGGTGATCTCTGCCTGACTTACAAAGCCATGTCCAACTCAGAATTGATGGACATGCTCCATCTAAAAAAATCCAAGTCACTGCGAGCCACGCGCTCTAGTGAGCTAACCTTGCCACAACAATAAATAGAACATGCTGGAGGGATAGATTCCTGTCACAGAGACTCCCCATGCTTTGGAACAAAATTCCTAACTACATTAGGCAGAACCCCTCACTAACACTCTTCAAGAGAAGCCTTGACGAATGGATGGGTAACAGAAAGTACACCCCAGGGATCACTTCATTGGCTCTGCTTGACAGAGGCTCAGTTAATTAATCAATGGGGTGGCGAAAGCTGACACACTCTGGCTAGGCTTATAAATGCCCTCGGGCAGATAGCCTAGTACCTACCTATGAACCTATGAACCTATAATTGCATGAAACAGTTATTCTGTATCTGAAACACCTAAATGTTATAAGAAACAGAATAAGCAACTAAAATGCTACAAGAATAAGCTTTTATTTAGGCAAAAAAGTGAAGTTCTGTCCCTTGTACTGCCCGTGGGTATATTTTGGCCTGCAAAATCTGATGTTTGCACCACAATTGTCCCACTTTGGCCATCTGAAAAGGTGGCAACCTTAGGGGATAATGGAATGAAATTGTCACCATCTCTGCGGGATCAGTGTGTGTGATACCGTTAGTCACTAGTTTGGCACATCCTTGGGTCCTACCTTTTAAGCTACATACGTAGCAGTAAAAGGCCTTATAGTTATCCTTGGCTGTGATTGCTAAGTTTTTCTTAAAGTTGCCCTTAGAGGATTTGACACATTCTCTTATTTGCCTGTTGTGGCTGAGGAGGGTGATTTTCCATTGTTGAGGGCCTCACCTTCGTTTTCTGAGACAGCAACCTTTTGCATTTATTGTAAAGTTTGTTGATGCTGGATGTCCAGGGTGACTTTTTTTACTTGGGGCTCTGAATTTGATTCTTTCTGGAATAGCCGTGTCTATACGTTTATACAAGTGAATGTACAGGGCTTAAGTGTAAGCTCTGGTGTAGTTACCACTTCCAACTGGGGAGGGGGCTTAGAATGCATTTATACCTTCCCCTAGGAGGGTATATTCTGCTTTGGTGAAGTTTGTTAGTCTGACTTAGCCCTTTCTGAGTTCTGGTGTTAGTGCCAGTTCAAAGGCAACTGATTTGAGGTCAGATTTAACTAATGAGGGTCCGACAGTTGCGGTGATGCATCTGGTTGTCATGCTAGTGAGAACCAGATTTAGTATGTTTGTTCCTCTTGTTGGGGCTTGAACAATTTGTCCCAGGGTATTTAGGTTAACAAAGTCAACAAACTTTTGTGCTAATGAACTAGTGCTAGAGTAGGTTTCCCAGTCGATGGTGGGATAAATGAAATCCCGGATGACCAGAATGTTTGGCAATATTTGGATTGACTCCAGTTTTGTCAAGTAGACCTTGTGTGCATCATGATCCTTGGTGGGGGATCTATAACTAGCTATGACTTGAATAGGGTTCTTACCCACAGTAATCTGAACTTGGAGTAACTCCGTGGAGTTGTTCAGTCTAACTAGTCAGGAGGTGAATGTATATCTAATATAGCTAGAAATCCTGACTCTTTTGGTTCTCACAAATTCATTTTCCAGTCTGAAGGTGTGGAAGGCAATGTAGACTTGCAAGGCAGGGGTACTCTCTGAGGCAATGAACCAGGTTTCTATGACTTCACAGAGATCGACATCCTCCAGTGATAGATCTGCTTCCAGGGTGTGCAGTGTTTGGTTTACACTCCTAGCGTTTAGCAGTATAACCCTTATTTTGTTATGGTCGGCAATTTTCACATCGGCAATTTTGTTTTTGAGACCTTGCCTAAAAAGGCATTGTTGGGGAGGCAAGACCCTTTGCCAGCAGCTGAAAGCCTAGTGGTGCCAGATGCAAACCATCTCTGGCAAAGCAGTGAGATTTGTCGACCATGTCATCCCAGGCTGACAAAAACTGGATCCCTTTTGAATGACACAAAAACTAAGCCAGTTAGGCAATGAACCAGGTTTCTATGACTTCACAGAGATCAACATTCTCCAGTGATAGATTTACTTCCAGGGTGTGCAGTGTTTGGTTCACACTCCTAGCGTTTAGCAGTATAACCCTTATTTTGTTATGGTCGGCAATTTTCACATCGGCAATTTTGTTTTTGAGACCTTGCCTAAAAAGGCATTGTTGGAGAGGCAAGACCCTTTGCCAGCAGCTGAAAGCCTAGTGGTGCCAGATGCAAACCATTTCTGGCAAAGCAGTGAGATTTGTCGACCATGTCATCCCAGGCTGACAAAAACTGGATCCCTTTTGAATGACACAAAAACTAAGCCAGTTACTGAAATTGATCATTTTTGTTTATACTGTGGCATCACTGTAGGTGAGGGTAACATGCTGCTCAAGGCTAGGGACATACTTGTCTGGGACATATACTCATGTCTCTTTTTATGTAGTGAAGTGATGTACATCTCAGGTCGTTCACTACAACATCAACTATGACAGAGTCTTAATGGCATTTGTTGCTGAGAGACCTGAGTGCATGCATGATCTGACGAATCGTGGCACATGACAGGCAGTGGACTGTGCCTTTCTCCTTATCGAACCTGGTAAGTGGGAAATCCGTGTGTCTCACTATGGAGTCTCCATTGACAAGTAAATTTGGTTTTCGAGTGTTATGTCTTAAGGACTTGGTAGATGAGACACTGGTGTTGCTACGTGTCTTGGGTGCCCTGAGAACTGTATTAGTTGTAGCAGTCTTTTGTTTTGGAGGTCTCTGGTGTTTTGGTAAGTTTTTTGATAGAACTTTCATGTATGTTGATTTATTTGTTGGTGGGTGTGTACTATGTTTATGAGTAGTGGTGGTACCATGTGCATGAGTAGTAGTGGGTGAGTTGACAACTTCTTCAGGGTTATTGTTTTCAGTGCAAGAGAGTAGGGATTCAAGATTCTTGGTGTAGATACATCTCTCGCACTCTGTACCAGAGTGAGTTATTAGTAGAAGCATTTGCTTCAGTGCCCCAGGAGACCCAAGTCAATAAGGCTGGCAGGAGAAACAAGGGTAGTCCAACTGTCCATAATGCTAAGTTTGAAGAACTGTTATCACAAAAGGGGTGCTTTCAGGACTGATCTAGGAGGTGCTCTGTAGATGGGTATTTCTGATGGGGTTTTTGGCTGGTGGTTTAATAGGTCACAGCTCACTAGCAGTACTTCTTAGACCAGAGATGTACTAAAGATGAGGACTCCACTAATGTACTACAGCTGTATCTAGGGGAAAATTTATTGAAATTATCTGCCCAGCTATGGTGCACTTCCACCCTTAATTTCTTATGTCTCTTTGACACTCAGCTTCTTCTCAGGTCATCTCTAGTACTAACAGGAAATAACAAACATATAACACTACCTGTTCCACTACCTACATCTTTTCATGTAAGTACAATATGTAACCACGATTTAATAACAAACATATAACATTACCTGTTCCACTACCTACATTTTTTCGTGTAAGTACAATATGTAACCACAATTTAATAACAAACATATAATACTACCTGTTCCACTACCTACATCTTTTCGTGTAAATACAATATGTAACCACAATTTAATAACAAACATATAATACTACCTGTTCCACTATCTACATCTTTTCATGTAAGTACAATATGTAACCACGATTTAATAACAAACATATAACACTACCTGTTCCACTACCTACATCTTTTCATGCAAGTACAATATGTAACCACGATTTAATAACAAACATATAACACTACCCGTTCCACTACCTACATCTTTTCATGTAAGGACAATATGTAACCACGATTTAATAACAAACATATAATACTACCCGTTCCACTACCTACATCTTTTCATGTAAGTACAATATGTAACCACGATTTAATAACAAACATATAATACTACCTGTTCCACTACCTACATCTTTTCGTGTAAGTACAATATGTAACCACGATTTAATAACAAACATATAACACTACCTGTTCCACTACCTACATCTTTTCATGTAAGTACAATATGAAACCACGATTTAATAACAAACATATAACACTACCTGTTCCACTACCTACATCTTTTCATGTAAGTACAATATGTAACCACAATTTAATCTCTTGCTTCCTGTCTGCTGTAGTCTGTCTTCTCAAACCTCCCTACCTACATGTACAACAACCTACTAATACATTCAGCTTTTATCTTTTTTCCCTCTGTCCACTTGAACAATTCATGATGTTCCTCCCCATCACTATAATTCTTGTATGATTATTTTTGTTAAGTTTATTATTTGCAACTGTTTATTTAATTTCATTCATTATGGATTCATGTTATAGGGTGGCCATGGTGGTGCAGCAGTTAGTGTTGCCGCCTCACAGCAAGAGGTTCTCTGGTTTGATTCTCAGCTGGGGTGCCTTCTGTGCGGAGTCTGCATGTCCTCCCTGTGGTCGTGTGGGTTTCCTCCAGGTGCTCCATTTCCTCCCACATCCCAAAGATATGCTGTAGGTGGACTGGACACTCTAAATTGGCCCTAGGTGTGAGTGTGTGCATGTGTGCGCCTTCGGTGGAAGGTTGGGCGCTGGGCTGGCAACTTGACACCATAAAACTCCACTGCCAATCATGAGCAGACAGGTGATTCGCTGTGGTGACCCCTAACTGGGAAAAGCCAAAAGAAGAAGAAGAAGAAGAAGATGGATTCAAGTTATACCTGTAGTGTCTTTGGAACTTTTCTCCCTGGGCCTCCATTGAAAAGTTTTTATCTGATGTTGTTAATCTTTGTTTATTCCTTACTGATGGGTTATTGGTTCCATCACTGGAACCGAGCCAGCCATATATCAAGCTCGCATCAGGCAAAAACTCTCGAGCCAAGGTCCTACCCAGAATGCTCTGCTCCGTGTTACCTCAGATCTCATTTGCCACGTTGATGTACAGCCGTGTCAAGCCACTCTCTTCAGTTAAGTGTATACTTTTTTGAAAGTTTATATATCGTTTCTACTTTAAAGTTTTTCTAACAGTTTCTTGTATTATTCTCCTACCCTATCGTATCCTTAAGACTCTCTCCCTTTAGTCTATTTCTCTTAATTACCTTTTTCTTACCTTTGAGGTAATTCTTCATTACCATCATTGGTAATCCTTCTTCCTTCTCTCTTCTTACCCTTTCGGGTCGCCTTTCCTCTTCTTTTGATACTGTTGTTCTTCTCCACATCATTATGTCGGATAAGAAAAGTCGTGTTGGTTTTAAACAGTGTAAGGATTACAGCCATGAGTTACCATTTTCTGATGGCCATGACTATTGTCTGAATGTCTCCCACCTTACTGTGGATCCCCCATGTGAGATTTGTAGAAATTTTTTGACCAGGGCTCTTAACGAGAGAAAGAACAAGTTAATCCTGACAGGTCTTCTCAAATCTCCTTTCTGTGAGGCTATCTCTTGGTCAGAGGGCTCACCCCCTCCTGCTAAAACCCGTAAGAGGTGTTCTTCCTCTTCCTCATCGAGGTTGCTCACTTCATCTCCATCTGGAGATTGTAGGGAGTCGACTCATAAGAAGGTGAAAATGACTACTACTTTGGCGCTGCCACCTGTGACCCTTACGGCTCCAGGCTAGGCACCACTCCAGTTGATTCTTGCTCCAGCCATGTCCTCCTTATCGACACCGGCACTGGAGTTCCCAGTGCAGACAATTATGGTTCTGACAATTCTGCCACAGCCCTTACTGGCACCATCCATGAAGGTACAGTCCCCTTCAGTACCATTGGTACAATCCCCTTCAGCCCCAAGTAGGACATTACTGTCCTCCACTGTGCAGACACTTTTGGCACCAACATGCTCTTCGGTGCAGTCCTTTTTGGCACTGTCATTGTTACTGGTGTAGACACTTTCCTCAACGGCACCATACCCATCTGTGCAGACACTTGCTTTTACGGTGCAGACACCTTCGACTTCTATGGTGCTAACATCATCGGCACAGACCACTTCAACACCATTCTCTTCGGTGCAGACATCCTCAGTTCTGGGCTCTGCCTCTCAAATTAGCAAGGACCAAGTACTCTTCTTTCTTGGATCCATTCGTTGGTAACCAATATAGTCCTTTTCGAGAAAGGCCAGACTCACCCTCAGGTTTCTTTATGAGGTCGACCAGGAGCCTCTCTGAGCAAGATGTGTTGCGGCTTGTTGACCAGTTGGTTGTGGCCAGAGGTCTCTCTCAACAGTTGAAAACCATGTTCCCTCCTTCAGGTGAATGTATATCTCCTCAAACTCCAACGTACACTCCTCCTTCGACTTCCACCCAAGTATCGAAGCCCATTACTCCTAAAGTAGCTTCCCTCCCTCCGATCCCAACAGTGGATCTCACTTTGGAACCGGAGTCGTCCTTGTGGCCCTCAATGCACTGGGCATCAGGCTCTTCTCAGGCCAGTGGCTGTGCCGTGGGGGAAGGGATTCTTGGTTCCATGCTGATTCTTTCTATGGCACCCTCCAGGAATCCTCCCTCTCTCACACTTCACAGTCCTCTTGAGACTCCTGGTCTGGGGGTCAGCTAGTCGGAGCTGTGTGTGACCCCGGTTCCGAGGTTGTCATACTCAGTTCTGGGCTCCCATCCCTCCTTGGGTGGGCCGGCCTTCCAGGCCATGGAGAGGGTGCTTGCCTCCCCCATCTATGCCACAACTCTCACAAGCCACAACTGCCAGAAAATGGACACAAGGGCCTCAGGTTTCTCCTCCTCCTCAAGAGACACACTCTTTGCAGTCTTCCCCAGAACATCCCACTGAGGAAGTACCCCGCAAAGCTTCATGCAAGAGGAAGCACATGGACTCCACTAGGGAGTCCTCGACTGAAGATACGGACTTTGATGATGGAGAAGGATCCCCACAGTCAACCTCTGATGATATATCCTTTGGTGACATCCTTGAGATCCTTAGACAGAGGGGTGACTGGATGTCCTCCAATCCTTCCTCAGAGGAATTCATATTCCTGCAGGCCTTTCATGCCTGGCCCCCTACCTCCTGGGTTACCCTGCTGGCTGATGCGCTTGTCCAGCGAGCATGGAAGGCTCCTGACATCCTGGAAGCGATACCGTGGAGGCCTGAAAAAATCTTATTACCCCCAGCTGAGCATCCCCATTGGTCATGAGGTCTTCCAGTAGATGCCATGGTGGTGGAAGCTGCAACTAAGAAAGACTTGGCTGAAGAAAGCCAAACTGTCCATCCACCCAACAAGGAGTCTCGGCAATAGACAGACTAGGGAAGCATGTGTTTGCTTCATTGATCTTCACTGTAAGGTCTTTGAACTATTTGGGACACTTTACAAGGCTCCAGAGGGATTTTATCAACCAACTCTCTGAAACCTTGGCAGGAGCTGTTTCTGATGAGGTCCATGACAATGTAGCTTCTCAGATAGCCACCCTGGAGTCCATTTCCAATTCTTCCATGTGTCTTACTTCTCACGCAATGGAAGGAGTGGCTAGAGCGACAGGTGCGAGTATAGTCACAAGACCATGCCTGGATGCAACTTTGCGACTTTGTGGACTCCTTTAAGGCTTCCTTCATGAACGTCCCCATTGAGGCGGCTTCTTTGTTTGGCCCTAAATTTAAAGATATGCTGGCAAGGTGTGAACAAGATGTCAAAACCCTATCTGCCATTGGTGTCAAACACTCCACTCCTCAACAATTCTACTCCAGAAATCAGAGGAGCGGGAAGATGCGTCACAGGAAATCACAGGGCTCTTTCCATGATGCACATGCCGAGTTCCTCCCTAGAGGCAAAGGGGGAAACTCCAATGGAAGATGCCCCTTTCGGGGCAGAGGAGGTCCATGAAATTGGGTTCCAGCGCTTCTTTCTCTGGCCAACCCTATCAGCGCTCCTGAAGCGTTGCCAGACTGCTCATCTCTGGAAGCTGTCAGGATCATTTTTCCTTGTACCCTGCTGCCTGGCAAAACATAACCACTGATTCTTGGGTAGAACGGATAATATCCAGAGGCTATCGCATCCCCTTCCATCTTTGTCCAACCTCATCCAGAGTGTTCCCTGATGTTCCACCCAGTCAAAGGGAAGCAGCAGCACATGAAATCCAAAAGCTGCTAGAAAAAAAAGAGTCATCCAGACGGTCCCCCCCAGACCAGATAGGATCCAGTTTTTACTCAAGGTTCTTTTTAGTGCCAAAAAAGACAGGGAACTAGAGACCAATTCTGGATCTCAGAACAATGAACAAATTTGTAAAAACAAAGAAATTCCAGATGGTCACAGTTCAGTCTATCCTTCCTCTTCTGGAATAAGATGATTGGATGTGCTCTGTAAATCTTCAAGATGTGTATTACAACATAAAAATGGACAAATGCTCAAGAAAACACCTCTGCTTCCACATAGGAGCCAGTCACTACCAATTTCAAGCACCGCCCTTTGGTCTCCTTACAACCCCCAGAGTGTTCAAATGCATGGCAGTGGTTATTGCTCACTTGTGACTTCAAGGATTACAGGCATTTCCATATCTAGATGACTGGCTCCTCACCACCCCCAAGCATCTATTGGAAGCAGCCCTGCACTACACTTTCCTCACAGCACAATGGCTGGGCATTACTATAAACTGGGAGAAGTCCAAAATGACCCCAGCCTAGTGTTTGAAGCCTATGGTCCGGAAGAGATGCTGTGCAATTTCTCATGTCCAACAGTACCCCGACAAATTCCGAAGAATAAGGCAACAGGTTCAACCCTCTGCTCTGTCACCACAAATCTCCCACTCGATCTATACTCCAACTCTTGGGTTCAATGGCAGCCTCGATCATCATTGTTCCTCTAGCCAGATTCCACATGAGGCTCCTTCAGTGTTTAATTCTCATTCAGTGGTACCCTCCACAACATCCTTTGTCTTTTCAGATAAGTTTAACTTAGAGATGCAAGCAAGATTTACTCTGGTGGATGTCTCGAAATCCCCAACAATGGTCTCACCCCTTCAGCCCACATCAGCCGAAAGCCATGGTGACCACGGATGCCTCTCTGATGGGGTGGGAGGGGCTATGTCAGGGAAACTCGGTCCAAGACACCTGGTCAGAGACAGAGGCCCTATTGCATATCAATGTCCTGGAACTGAAAGCGGTGCTACTAGCGTTGCAAGCATTTAATTCCATCCTTCCATCAGGGACTTCTGCGATCCAATCAGACATGTCAGTGGTCTGGTACATCAACAAGCAAGGGGGCACCAGATCTTACCCATTATGCCGAGAGGCCTTGAGAATATGGCAATAGGCGATAGCTTCCAACCACTTTTTAATCGCAATGCACATTCCCGGGATCACCAACATAATACCGGACAAATTGAGCAGGTGCATTCTACAACCTCACAAGTGGTCCCTCAACCCTGTGATAGCGGCAAAAATCTTCAACAGATGGGGCCAGCCTTGCTGTGATCTATTCAACTCCCCATCCAACTTTAAGTGCAACAACTATTTTGCCCTGATCCTCCCTCGGGTCACTCACCAAGAGATGCTCTAGTCCACGCTTGGCCCTTGGGTCTACTTTATGCTTATCCTCCTCTCTCCCTCATCTCCCAATTTCTAAAGAAAGCATGACAGTTGAAAAGCAAAGTGATTGTCATTGCCCCATATTGACCTCGACAAGTCTGGTTCCCCTTTCTCTGGTGTCACCTGCTAGATCAACCGTGGATCGTCAATCCATCCCCAATGTTGATCTCCCATCCGCAGGGTCTGACTCACCCCAATCTAACAACCCTGAAGCTGACAGCTTGGTTTCTCCACTTCCAATGATTGCTAGGCAGGAAAACCTCTTGCCCCCAGTGTGCAATATTCTTATTGCATCTCATAAATCGTCCACCAGACTAATCTATCTCAATAAATGGAAAAGGTTTTCTCTATGGGCAGCAAATAAACAGTTAGACCCTTTGTCAGCCCCAGTCTCGGTAGTTTTTGATTACTTATCACACCTTTTCCACTCTGGGGTGCCTGCCTCTACTATTCATGTGCATTTAGCTGCCATTTTGAATTTCCAAATTGGGTTTCAGGATTCTTCACTCATGTCACATAGACTCTGTAAAACTTTCTTGAAGAGGCTTCTTCACCTAAAACCTCCCTTTAGAGAACCAGTACAACCTTGGGATTTGGCCTTGGTCCTGCAAGCCCTAAAGGCTCCCCCTTTGAACCTGCACCTTCATGTGATTTAAAATATCTCTCATGGAAAACTTTGTTTCTAATTGCAATCACATCGGCCAGACGCTTGTCAGAACTTCAAGCCTTATGCATCAAACCTCCCTATCTTATCTTCCATAAGGATAGGGTATCACTGAGAGCTAATTCTTCCTTTTTACTAAAAGTAGTGTCAGAGTGGTCTAGCAACCAATTTATTGACCTTCCAGTATTTTTTCCTAACCACTCTAACAGGGGAGAGTATTGCCTGCACTCCTTGGATATTCATAGGCAAATATGATTTTATCTGGACAGAACCAAATCTAACCGTAAATCAGACCAACTATTTCTGGCTTTTTCCGGATCAAGACTAGGTCAGCCTGTCTCAAAAGTTACATTGGCTTTGTGGTTGAGAAATTGCATTACCTTATCTACAACAATATCTACAACAAGAACAACATCACCTTGCCTCACAGAGTGAAAGCACATTCTACACGGTCTATGGCAACTTCAGCAGCTTTTCATGCTAAGGCTTCCCTCAATGATATTTGCGCAGCTGCGACTTGGGCCAAACCGCATACCTTTATTCTTCATTACAAATTGGATTTAGCCTCCAGAGGTAGAGCTTCTTTTGGCTGCATGGTGCTCAGGAATGTCCTTCCATGACGGCCACACAGGGATACAGGTAGCTGGGGACTCTGTCCCATCAGTAAGGAATGAACAAAGATTAACAACATCAGATAAAGAAGTTATGTCTTACCATAATGTTCCATCTGTGTTGTTGACCTTCGTTCATTCATTACTCCCCACCCTCCGTCCCCCTCTGGAGGTTCCTGGTTGATCAAAATATATGACCAGCAGACCATGGAGACAGAATAATAATAAGTTAAATGAGTAAAGTGTACCAAACAGACCGGTTTCAGCTTGTTTATTGCAAAGCCTTCATCAATGTGAAAAAACAGAAAAAAATGCACCCTATTTATAGTGTGTCATCAATCCAAAAGCCAATCACAGATGTTCATTTAACCCTGGTGCAAAAAGCCCTCCTAGTTTGATTAGCCATTTTTTCTCCTTAACATTGAGCAATTCATGCCAGCCAGATGTATTTTGTTGCAAACCAATAATTTTATCTATAATTGTAAATTGAAAACATACTGCCTTGTGAGTTAAAATGTGTTTAAAGAGAGCGTTAGTGTCACGCCAGTTCCTAATTTCACTCATATGCTCAGATATTCTATGTCTCACAGCCCTGGACATTTGTCCAACATAAAAGGCTGAACATTGACAAGTTGCTAAATAAACAACCCATTCCGAACTACAATTAGCAAAAATAGGAATCTCAAATTCTGTACTAGTATTCTTACTACTAAAACAAGTGGTTTTCAGCATTCTACAACAATGCCTACAGTGCCCACATGGATGGCTCCCCTTAACAATCCCCCTTCAATGGTACTTTGTCTTTTGTCCCTTGATTTAGGGCAACTCTGTTTGTAATGGTTGAAATATGATGCTAAGTTTATCCCATTCCTATATGAAAAAAGGCACCTATCCCCAAGGAACCCTGATAATCTATTTTCTGCCATAAGAATATTCCATTTCTGACAAACACTATCAATAAGCGCTCCTGTGTTCTGCCCATATGTCATCACAAACCTAAGTTTTCCTGTAGTATCAAAATCCTTCTGTTTATATTTTAAGAGTTAATCCCTATTCATCTCATTAACCACATTCTGTGCTTGTGTAATGTGTCCGGTTGGATAACCCCTTTCCTTAAACCTGTTAGTAAGGTCATCTCTGAAATGTAAATATGAATCCTCGGCTGAGCATATACGTTTTACCCTCATATACTGGGATTTCGGGATATTTTTGCATATATGGAGGATGATAGCTGGAGGCATGGAGCAGAGAGTTATACTCGGGGAACTTTCTATATACTTCAGTGGTGAGGGTATAATCCGGGGCCCTGATGACCATTACATCCAGAAAGGTAATCCTATCCTGCTTGCAACTGACCGTAAATTCGATCCCCCACTTATTTTCATTAAGATATTCAACAAATTCCCTAAGATATTCCTCATCTGACCTCCAAACCATCCAGCAATCATCCAGATATCTTCTCCAAATGTCAATCTGATCAATATACAAATTATGGGATTGATCATACAAAATTTGTTCCTCAATATATGCCATAAAAATATCCGCATATATTGGGAAAAAAGAGGCACCCATTGCTGTCCCTTTAATCTGTAAAAAGCATGCCTCATAATAGAAAAACACATTTTAGTTAATACATGAGCAGCCAAACCAAGAAGGAGAGTAATAAAACCTGGTCAGTAAAGTCCTGACCTATACAGCCAGTATTCAAGGGCTTCAAGACCAGCCCAATGTGGAATATTCATATAAATAGCTTTGACATCTAATGTACAAAGCCACCAACCAGGTTCAAGTTGCATTTCAGAGATGACCTGTAAAAAATCAGTGGTATCCTTAAGTCTGAACCTAACCCACACAAGCAGGGCTTTCAAATATTTAGTCAGATATTGCAACAGAGGCTCAGTTAAAGAGCCTCTCCCAGAGACAATTGGCATGCCAGGGGGATGATATAAATGTTTGTGAATTTTAGGCAGAAAATAGATATATTGGTCCCTGGGCTCCACAATTGTGAGTTGTTTTTTTACCCTGTCAGTAATGATTCCTTCCTCCACAGCTAATGTGAGGAAGTCATCGATTTGTTTTTGAAAAAGCTTAGTGGGATTATAATCAAGTTGTAAATAATACCTACGATCAATCATTCAGTTGCTTATTTGCTTCCAAATTATATTGATCCCAATTTTGTACAACCACAGCTCCTCCTTTGTCTGCCTTTATAATCACAATGTTATGATTTTCAGCCAATTTGGAAATTATTGCCATTTCCTGTTTTGTAACATTACTAGCCTTAGCCTGAAAAGACCTGGATTGAAAATGCAGGTCCTTTAAAGTGGAATTTTGAAATAATAACACATTGTGATTCACAGGCAGAAGAAAAGAGGACTTATGGTATCTAAATTGGTCATCATCACATGATTCTACATCTGATTGAAAAAATAATCTCAAATTAAGAGTTTGACAGAAGTCAACAACATCTTTTGCAAAAGATTCTTCAGATACAAAAAAAACCCAGGAATATATGTTAAACCTTTATTCAGAATGCCCTACTTGCAGAGGCTTTTTTTGGGATTGCTGGTTCCTGGTTGATCTCATATACTCCTTTACTGTAGGTCTGTTATGACCAGAGGTAGCCTCTACTTTTATCTATCAACTTGCAAACTCAATCTGATTTTACATGGAGCAGAGCATTCTGGGTAGGACCTCGACTCGAGAGGTTTTAGCGGATGCAAGCTTGATATATGGCTGACTCGGTTCTGAGGACAGAACCAATAACCTATCAGTAATAAATGAACAAAGATCAACAACACAGATGGAACGTTATGGTACGACATAACTTCTTTTTTTCTTCCATTCAACCTTTTTCCAGTAAGCAAATGCTAATACATACCAAGAAGTGATTATTCACACAATAAAAGTGCCATTTTCTTTTTATTGTATATCACTGCACAGTGTAAGCTGATAAACGCACAGTAAAGAGTCCCCCGCTGTGTATTACTTGAGCTTGTGTGTTTCAAATCTCAGTGGTTTAAATGTTTTGAAATGCATGAGTGCATCTGGCCTTCAGTGTTAGCCTGAAGGTACAAATCTCTCTGCAGCAATGCTGCTAACATCATAGAGCAGTTACAACTGCAGCGTCTATTTTTTTGTGTCTGATCAAAACATTTTCTCAGACAGGCAATGTACCCTGGCACAGATGAGTCAGTGACATCCCTGATACAGATGAGTCAGTGCCTCCCCTGGTACAGATGCCCCTGGTACAGATGAGTCAGTGCCATCCCTGGTACCGATGAGTCAGTGCCAGCCCTGGTACAAATGAGTCAGTACCAACCCAGGTACAGATGAGTCAGTGCCAGCCCAGGTACAGATGAGTCAGTGCCAACCCAGGTAAAGATGAGTCAGTGCCAGCCCTGATACAGATGAGTCAGTGCCATCTATGGTATAGATGAGTCAGTGCCAGCCCTGGTACAAATGAGTCAGTGCCAGCCCTGGTACAAATGAGTCAGTTCCAGCCCTGTACAGATGAGTTAGTGCCAGCCCAGGTACAGATAAGTCAGTGCCATCCCAGGTACAGATGAGGCAGTGCCATCCCAGGAACAGATGAGTCAGTGCCATCCCTGGTACAATCAGTACCATCCCTGGTATAGATGAGTGAGTCCCATCCCTGGTACAGATGAGTCAGTGCCATCCCTGGTATGGATGAGTCAGTGCCATTCCTGGTACCAATGAGTCAGTGCCAGCCCTGTACAAATGAGTCAGTGTCAACCCAGGTACAGATGAGCCAGTGCCATCCCTGGTACAGATGAGTCAGTGCCAGCCCTGATACAGATGAGTCAGTGCCATCCCTGGTACAGATGAGTCAGTTCCAGCCTTGGTACAGATGAGTCAGTGCCAGCCCTGTACAAATGAGTCAGTGCCATCCCAGGTACAGATGATTCAGTGCCATCCCAGGTACAGATGAGTCAGTGCCATCCCTGGTACAGATGAGTCAGTGCCATCCCTGGTACAGATGAGTCAGTGCCAGCCCTGGTACAGATGAGTCAGTGCCATCCTTGTACGAATGAGTCGGTGCCATCCCTGGTGCAGATGAGTCAGTGCCATCACTGGTACAGATGAGTCAGTGCTATGCCAGGTACAGTCAATTCCATCCCTGGTATAGATGAGTCAGTCCCATCTCTGGTACAGATGAGTCAGTGCCACCCCTGGTACAGACAGTCAGTGCCATCCCTTGTAGAGATGAGTCAGTGCCAGCCCTGGTACAGATGAGTAAGTGCCATCCTCAGTACAGTCAGTACCATCCCTGGTATAGACGAGTCAGTGCCATGCCTGGTACAGACAGTCAGTGCCATGCCTGGTACAGATGAGTCAGTGTCATCCCTGGTACAGTCAGTACCATCCCTGGTATAGATGAGTCAGTGCCATGCCTGGTACAGATGAGTCAGTGCCATCCCTGGTAGTCAGTACCATCCCTGGTATAGATGAGTCAGTGCCATCCCTGGTACAGATGAGTCAGTGCCATCCCTGGTACAGATGAGTTAGTGTCATGCCTAGTACAGATGAGTCAATGCCATGCCTGGTACAGATGAGTCAATGCCATGCCTGGTACAGATGAGTCAGTGCCAGCCCAGGTACAAATGAGTCAGTGCCAACCCAGGTACAGATGAGTCAGTGCCAGCCCTGATAGAGATGAGTCAGTGCCATCTATGGTACAGATGAGTCAGTGCCAGCCCTGGTACAGATGAATCAGTGCCAGCCCTGGTACAGATAAGTCAGTGCCAGCCCTGGTACAAATGAGTCAGTGCCAGCCCTGGTACAAATGAGTCAGTTCCAGCCCTGTACAGATGAGTCAGTGCCAGCCCAGGCACAGATAATTCAGTGCCATCCTAGGTACAGATGAGGCAGTGCCATCCCAGGTACAGATGAGTCAGTGCCATCCCGGGTACAGATGAGTCAGTGCCATCCCTGGTACAGATGACTCAGTGCCAGCCCTGGTACAGATGAGTCAGTGCCACCCCTGGTGCAGATGAGTCAGTGCCACCCCGGTACAGATGAGTCAGTGCCATGCCTGGTACAGATGAGTCAGTGCCATACCTGGTACAGATGAGTTAGTACCATCCCTGGTACTGATGAGTCAACGCCAGCCCTGGTACAGATGAGTCGGTGCTATCCCTGGTACAGATAAGTCAGAGCCATCCATGGTACAAATAAGTCAGTGCCATCCCTGGTACAGATAAGTCAGTGCCACCCCTGGTACAGTCAGTACCATCCCTGGTATAGATGAGTCAGTCCCATCCCTGGTACAGATGAGTTAGTGCCACCCCTGGTATAGACAGTCAGTGCTATCCCTTGCACAGATGAGTCAGTGTCATCCCTGGTACAGATGAGTCAGTGCCATCCCTGGTACAATCAGTACCATCCCTGGTATAGATGAGTGAGTCCCATCCCTGGTACAGATGAGTCAGTGCCATCCCTGGTATAGATGAGTCAGTGCCACCCCTGGTACTAATGAGTCAGTGCCAGCCCTGTACAAATGAGTCAGTGTCAACCCAGGTACAGATGAGCCAGTGCCATCCCTGGTACAGATGAGTCAGTGCCAGCCCTGGTACAGATGAATCTGATATTGTTAATCTTCATTCATTCCTTACTGATGGGTGTCAGCTCCTTCAATGCCATGCCTGGTACAGATGAGTCAGTGCCATCCCTTGTACAGATGAGTCAGTGCCGTCCCTGGTACAGATGAGTCAGTGCCATCCCTGGTAGTCAGTACCATCCCTGGTATAGATGAGTCAGTGCCAACCCTGGTACAGATGAATCTGATATTGTTAATCTTCATTCATTCCTTACTGATGGGTGTCAGCTCCGTCAATGCCATGCCTGGTACAGATGAGTCAGTGCCATCCCTTGTACAGATGAGTCAGTGCCATCCCTTGTACAGATGAGTCAGTGCCATCCCTGGTAGTCAGTACCATCCCTGGTATAGATGAGTCAGTGCCAACCCTGGTACAGATGAATCAGTGCCATCCCTGGTCCAGATGAGTCAGTGCCATCCCTGGTACAGATGAATCTGATATTGTTAATCTTCATTCATTCCTTACTGATGGGTGTCAGCTCCGTCCTCGGAACTGAGTTGGCCATTGTAACAAGCTCACACCAGCCAGAAAACTCTCAAGCTAAGCTTTTACCCATAGTGCCTGTCTCCACATTACCGCAGATCTGGTTTGCCATGTATGACTCAAGACATGTCAGGCTAGGCTCTCAGCTAAGTCACTAAAAAGTTTACAAATTTTTCTTGTTTTTCTACCTTTATTACTTAGTGTTTTTCTTCTTTAGGTGTTATTGCATATTCCTAGTATATCTTTCTGTCCCTCTAGTTATCTTCTGAAACTTTCTACCAAGTTTGGTACTCTTCGTACCATCAATGGTAATCCTTTCTAATTCTTTCTAACCTTTGAAAAAGATATTTGTTTTTTTCTTGGTGTGATTACTGGATACTGTTTTTTGGAACTATGGGTTTCAAACATTGTGCTAGATGTGACAGAAAAATGTCCAATGTAGACAGCCATTCATCTTGTGTTTATTGCTTATGGGTGCCTTATCTGTCTGAGAAGCCCCCCCTTGTCAGATCTGTAAAGGTTTCAGCTCCTGTACACTTGTGGAGCATAAAATCAAATTAATTCTGCAGGACTTTTAAAATCTCCATTCACAGAGGCTATTTCTGAGTTGGAGGTCTCTCCACCTCCTAAATGAGATGATAAAAAGAGGAGCAAATCATTACCCTCATCTCCTCATGAGTCCAAACAATTGGAACCGAAGCCTGAAGTTCCAAAATTGTCACATCCATCAGTTTTGAGGCCTAAATCTGGAACCTCGGCTCTGACTTCAGTTCCGAGTCAACCAGCTACATTGGCACTGTCCTCTGCTTCTCCGGCACTGATAGTGCTACCTGCATCAACCACTGCACCGACAACTACAATTTCAACCTCGATGCTGACCCACCTTTCTGTGCCAACAATAGTTATCCAAGATCCAGTCACTACCCCCCTCTATGTACTTCATTCTGGTCCTTCGACCTCGGCACAGAAAGGTGATATACTCCCTAGGACAAGGTGCTCCCCCTTAGTGGACCCTTTTATGGCCAACAATACAGCCCCTTTTTAGAACATCCAACTTCACCTTTGGGGATGTCCATGCATTCCTCTAAGAGTCTTTCTGAACTAGATGTACTGAGGCTAGTGGATCAGCTCTTAGCAGCCAGAGAAATCTCAACTCCATCTAAACGCTCCCTCCCATTTGGAGCCGAGGGTTCTGCTCCAAAGACTCCACAGCATTTTCCTCTTTCAACCTGCTTGTAGGTTATGGAGCATTCATCACCGACACTGACCCTGGTTCCAGCTTCTTCAGCAATGGTGGTAGATCTTACCATGGTGCCGAGGACTACCTTTTGGCCTGTGGCATCATCAGAGCTGGGCCATTCTTGGGACTGAGATAGCCTGTTGGGACCATGTTCCCTGGTATGGTGTCAGCTTTTTATGCATCTGCCTCTGTTCCAGGAGCTTTTATGGAGCTATCTCCTCCCATGCCTCCCTCCTTGGGTCCTTCAGGGTGAGGTGTGACCCCGGTTTTGAATTTGTCCCTTTCGGTTCCGAGCTCCCATCCTTCTTTGGGAGGACCTGCTTTCCAGGCGATGTAGAGGGCACTGGCCTCTGCAGGCTCTCAGTTGGTCCCTCCAGTGTTGGAGATTAGCCCCTCCCCCTCCTCTGAGCCACAGCTGTTGCAGCCCTCTACTCATGGACACCGGGCTTGGGAGCCACAAGACACCCTTCAACAAGGTTCCTTCTCTGCAGGCTTCTACTCTGATGCTTCCCTCAGAGAGGGTCCTTGCAAGAGATCATGCAAGAGGAAGCACGTTGATTTTCCAGAGGACTCTTTGACAGAAGATATGGATTACGATGAGGGGGAAGGGTGCCCAGGGTCAACTCCTGATTATGTCTCCTTTGCAGACATCTTGGAGATCCTGAAGCAGTGGGGTGATTGGAAGTCCAGCATCCCTTCCTCTGAGGAGTCTGTGTTCTTGCAGGCTTTCTGGGCTCAGCCCTCTACCTCCTGGGTGACCCTGCCTGCAGATGAGCTTGTCCAGCTCATTGTGCAGAGCGAGTGGAAGAATCCTGATGCCATTGAACCTGAGTAACCCCGCCTGCAGATGAGCTCATCCAGCTCATTGTGTAGAGTGCATGGAAGAATCCTGATGCCATTGAACCTATCCCCCGTAGACCAGATAAAATTCTTTCACCACCTGAGGACAATCCACACTTTTCCAAGGGCCTTCCTGTGGATGCTATGGCTGTGGCAGCGGCCACGAAGAAAGAGCTAGCTGAAGAGAGCACTTCTGCCCATCCCCCTAATGGAGTCTCGGGCAATAGACAGACTGGGGAAGTGGATATTTTCTTCAGCAACCTTTGCTATTCAATCCCTGAACTATCTGGCACATTTTACTCGGCTTCAGAGAGACATCATTTCACAATTCTCAGAAACCTTTGCAGCAGCAGTCTCTGATGCGGTACAGGACAAAGTTGCCTCACAGCTTGCTACCCTGGAGTCTATCTTGAATTCATCCATGAGGTTGATTTTGCATTCAACTGAAGGGGCGGCAAGAGCAGCAGACACTGGCATTGTAACTAGACACCACACCTGGATGCATCTATGTGATTTTGCAGACCCTTTCAAGTCTTCCTTCCTAAATGCCCCCATAGAGGCCTCATCCCTTTTTGGCCAGAAGGTTAAAGACACCTTAGCCAGGTGTGAGAAGGATGGTAAGAGCTTGTCTGCCATAGGTCTACATTTTTCTATACCTCAATGACCCTATTCCAGGAATCAGAGGAGTGGAAAGTTGTGGTACAAAAACTCCCAAGGTCCTTTATGTGACACACGTGGTGAATTTTCCTCACTGGGTAGAGGGGGGGAATTCCACTGGAAGACTCCCCTTCAGAAGCAGAAGGGGTTCGTGTTACCAGGGATCCAGAGATTCTTTCTCAGGACAGCCCTACCAGCACTCCTGAAGAGCAGCCTGATTGCTTGCTTCTGGAAGCAGTCAGGGGATGTTTCTCTCTGCACCACTTTGCCTGGCAAGAAATAACCACAGACTCTTGAGTGCAGACAGTAATGACCAGAAGATATCACATCTCTTTCACTATTTTCCCAAGGCCATTAAGGTGCATTCATGATGTTCCACCCAGTCAAAGGGAATTTGCAGCTATAGAAATTCAAAAGCTGCTTCAAAAAAGGGTCATCCAAACAGTCCCTCCAGACAAAGTAGAATCCGGCTTTTACTTAAGGTTCTTTTTAGTGCCAAAGAAAACAGGGGACTGGAGGCCAATTCTGGACCTCAGCATCCAAAACAAATTTGTCAAACAAAGTTACGGGTGGTCACAGGACAGTCTATACTCCCTTTCCTGGAAAAAGATGATTGGATGTGCTCTATAGACCTTCAGGACACATATCACCATATAAAAATGGACAAATGCTCCAGAAGATTTCTCCGTTTCCAGCTGGGAGCCAATCACCACCAATATCGAGCACTGTCCTTTGGCCTCTCTACAGCCCCCAGAGTGTTCACCAAATGCATGGCAGTTTTAACAGCTCACTTGAGACTGCACGGATTCCAGGTGTTTCCATATCTAGACGATTGGCTCTTTACCGTCCCAACCAAGCATCAACTTTTTTCAATGATTCACTACACCCGGCAGCTTCTGAACCACCTAGAGATAACAGTGAACGAGGGCAAATGCAAGCTTACTCCATCTCAAAGACTGGAATTCATAGGGGAAAAGTTTGATACCCATTCTTGTCGAGTCTACCATCCCCTTCACAGGATACAGAGACTCAGATTGCAGCACCAAGTGATACTCAACCAAAACAAAGTACTGGCCTGAACTATTCTCCAGTTATTAGGGTCCATGGGAGCATCCATTATGATGGTCCCATTAGCAAAATTACACAAGGCTTCTTCAGTGGCTACTGCTAACACAATGGTCCTCCTTAGACCTACCCATGTCATTCCATATCAGGATAACCAATCGATGCAACCAAGACCTAATTTGGTGGATGAAGCCAGAACAAATTCTATGGATCTGATCCTTTTCCCCTTCCCAGCCCAAAGCCATAGTGACCACAGATGCCTCTCTGATCAGGTGGGGGTCACTATCAGGAAAAGACAGTCCAAGACACTTGGTCATTCACGGAGGCCAATTTGCTTATCAGTGTTCTAGAACTGAGGGTAGTGCTTCTAACGTTGCAAGCATTTCAGTCTGTTCTCCCTTCCGGAATGATTGCCATCCAGTCTGACAACATGTCAGTAGTCTGGTACATCAACAAACAAGGAGAAACCAGGTCCTACCCATTATGTTGAGAAGCCATGAGAATTTGACAATGGGCGATAGCTTTTGACTACTTTCTGATAGCAACACACATTCCCAGGGATTCCAACGTAATTGAAGACAAGTTGAGCAGATGCATTCGCCTGGCTCATGAGTGGCCCCTCAGTCCTCTCATAGTGGCAAAGATCTTCAGCCACTGGTGCAGCCTTGCTGTGATCTATTCACACCCCCCAAAAATCACAAATGCAGCAGCTACTTTGTCCTAATTCCCCCACAGGGGGAGTCCCCGAGGGACGATCTTCTACATGATTGGCCCACGGGACTTCTTTATGTTTATCCTCCCCTCCCTATGATCCTGCAATTCTTAAATAAGGCTTTTCAGTTGAGAAGCAGAGTAATCCTCATTGCACCCTACTGGCCTCAACAAATTTGGTTTCCCTTCCTATGGCCTCACTTAGTACATCAACCCTGGATTCTGGATCCAACTCCAGAACTGCTGTCACATCCACAGGGTTTGACGCTTCTGAGTATATCGAGTCTCAAGCTGACAGCTTGGTTTCTCCACTTCCATTGATTGCCAGGCAAAGCAACCTATCCTCCACGGTCTGACACATCCTTCTGGCTTCTCATAAACCATCCACCAGAAAACTTTACCTCAATAAATGGAAATGATTCATTTCTTGTTCTCATACAAAGGGAATTAACCCTTTTCTCAGAACCAATACCCATAATTTTTAGATTGTCTATCGAATTTCCTTGAATCTGGAGCTGCAGCTTCTTCCATTCGAGTCCACCTTTCAGCAATTTCCAATTTCCATAATGGGTTTGAAGGCTCCTCCTTAATCTCTCACGGGCTCTGTAAAACCTTTTTAAAGGGTGTTGTGCATATCAGGCCACCTTTTAAACAGCCAATTGAGCCATGGGACTTGATCCTGGTACTCCAAACCTTAACCAGCTCCCCATTTGAATCTGCGGCCAACTGTGACTTAAAATTCCTGTCGTGGAAAACTTTGTTCTTGATGGCCATTGCTTCAGCTAGATGGATCTCAGAATTACAAGCTTTATGCACAAAATGTCCCTACCTGATGTTCCATAGGGACAGAGTATCACTTCAGATTAATCCCTCCTTTTTGCCTAAGGTTATTTCTGATCCAACTATTAACCAATGATTGATCTACCAGTCTTCTTCCCAAATTTCTCTAATAAGGGTTAGTATACTTTGCATTTGCTCGATGTTCACAAGCAACTGAGTTTCTATTTTGACAGAACAAAATCCATATGGAAATCTGACCAACTGTTTATATCCTATTCTTGTCCAAAAATGGGAAAATCAGTATCCAAAGTGACCTTATCTAACTGGTTGAGAGAGTGCATTTCCTTTGTGTATTATAGTAACAAAGCATCTGTTTCCATCTAAGATCAAAGCACATTCTAGTGGTCAAGGGAATACGGAAGAAAGACCGAGACAGGATGTGACATCACAGACCCAGGCGGAAGAACGAGGGCACACATCCAACGGAGGCAATGGTGTAAGGTCTGGTGATGGTTTACGTGATGGAAGATCCCAGGGAATAACTTCAGGTAGAGGGCGAAAAACGTTGGAGGCATACTATGACATCCGTTTTTCTGACTGGCTTGACAAATCGTTTTCAGCGGAACCAGGGGAAGTTGATAACACTACAAAGGACAACAACGGCTATAAGGACAAATGTAAAACATTGGAAGTTGAACTTAACAGGTCCAGGAATCTTTGTCTTGATAATTGGTATCTGATGCAATGCATCGAGCGGAACATTGTTCCAAAGGGACTTAGACTTAACAAATATCCAAATAATGTACGAGGTAATGACGAATTGTTCAAAATCATTACCGACATATTAAATGATTGTGGGTTATCTATTTTGAGGGCTATGATAAAAAGTAACACTGCGATTTTAACTGAAAGTAAAACTAGGATAGACAAATTACATAAAGAGATCAGTAATGATATGTTGTTTACTGTGAAAGAATATAAGAATATTTATTGCAATGTACTTCAGGATGTTGATACCAATGTCTCTAAAAATTACAATAGGAAGTTATGGAAAATAGAACGAGATATACGTGAATACAGAGAAGGTAGGGCCTATGTAAATGGGGGTACCAACAATAATAATAACACAAAGGGAAAATATTTTCAGCACAGAACTGGGGACTTTCCTGACAGGGAGTTCAGTCATGGAAACCCACCAAGACAAAGGGCCCAAATGAAGGACAATAACACAGGACATAATGTTAGTAATGGAAGTCAAACATTCTTGGACACTAGTGGTGAATTGATACCATACGACCCTTTAGTGGAGGGAGCGGGCCCCAGGAGGTCCGAGAGAATAAGGAATCAGAACCATCCATATTCATATGCAGAGGCTATGGGAAATTACCATCAGAGGAAACAGGGGGAAATTCATTACAGGTAACAATAGACACTGAAATTGAATATACCCTTAAAGAAAGGAGGTACTATCCACAGAGTCCCATTATGCATGGTGAAATTACTGATGCAGGATGTACAGTCAACACCCACCTAACAGATTTAAATAAATCTAATACATTAGTTGAACAAAATATAGACTATTTGGAAGAAACCCCTTATACGACTATGTGCAAATTACATGTGGAGAATAATTTTAATATATACAATTTTACAGATATGGAGATTACACCAAGATTTTTTAGTTTATTCACAAAAGGGTTTTCTTTTATTCCTATTAAAAAACCAAAGGTTGACGAAGTTTTATTAGACATTAAATTATTTACAAGGAAATTAAACTTGAGATGTATGTTTGAAAATACAGATAAGAAAGGAATTGACCCACTTAGAAGGAGGAGTACTTTCAACCCCCCCCCCCCCTCCAACAGGACATTTCCAATTTTGAGTCATTTGCCCTGAATTTGGTTAGAGAAGGCTATGAGGGGAGGAGAAACAATATTAAGGAATTTGGCAACCTAACGGTTGAAGAAACTAACATTTTAAGGATGTTACAGGGGAATGACAAAATAAGAATTATGAAGCCCGATAAGGGGGTGGTGTGGTCCTGATGGACCACTGGGATTATACTAAAAGAATGTTAGAAATTTTGGATAACAGTGATAGATACCAGATTGCATCCAGGAATGAGATGAATATTCATTACAGGAAAATCGATCTTGTACTGGAAGACAACCTGTTACATGGACTTATTGATTTAGAACTCTTATCATTTTTTTAGGGTGCCAAAACCTACTATCCCTGAGATATTTGGCATCCCTAAAATACACAAACATGTGAATAACCCCCCATTGAGACCGATAGTTACGTCACAGTGTTCCAAAACACAAACATTAGCCATCTATGTAGATACAAAATTGAAAGAATTTCACCAAAATTACCAACATATTCTTATAGATTCTTGGGATTTTTTGGTGAAGTTTAACAGCATTCAATATCATGATAACTATTTGTTTGTTACAGTTGACGTAAAGGATCTGTTTTCAGTTATACCCCATGATACTGGTTTGGGATGGTTTGAACATATGTTGATTAGTTTTAATTTTTTGAACAACACAGATTTCAGACTGGTCCTAGAGAACATGGAACTCGTTTTGAAAAATAATTTCATTTATTTTCAGGGCGATATTTATCACCAAATTGATGGGGTGGCAATGGGTTCCGCCTGTGCCCCTATCTATGCCAACATTGTTATGCTTTTTTGGGAACTGGAATTTGTGTTTAAATCATCCTTTCATGAACATATAGAGGAATATTTCCGATTTTTGGATGATATTTTCATTTTGTGGAAGGGTACACCAGAACAGATAGATGAATTCATACAATATTTACATACTACAACAACGTTTCTTGAATTCAAGTACCAATATAATTCTGATTATGTTAACTACCTTGACGTAACTATTAGTAAGAACAAAAAGGAAAAGAAATATAAGTCCAGGATTTTTAGGAAAGATTGCTTTTCCAATTCATATGTACATTATGAGAGTGACCATCCCCCACATTTGAAAAGAAATATTATCAAAGGTCAAATGATTAGGGCGTCGGGAATGACTAGTGAAGAGTTGGAATGTAGGGAGGAAATGGAAATCATACAAAACCTATTCCAGGAAAGGGGTTACCCTTTAGGGTTAATCAAAAGTGTGAAGAAGGAAGTCCTAAAGAAACGTAAATCCCAATATTTACCTGTGCTAGGATTTAAGGCAAATACCACCAACATAGGAAATAACCAATGGAATAGAGGGACAAACACACCCAAAGGTGATAACACTCTACATCTAACCCTTACATACCATAAAGGGATTAGTTGGCTACAACAGGGGTTAAATAAGGCCTGGAAGAATTTTTCAAGAATGAATGATAAATCTTACATATTTCAACAGCCTCTAATATTCTGTTACAGGAAAAATTTTAATTTCAAAATGTTATTTGAAAGAAAAAAGATCCCACATGAGAAGGGTGGAACACAAACAAAAATTGGTACACACGAATGTGGCAGATGTGGTCAGTGTCCCTTCATTGTGGGGGAAAAGGAGTTATTTTTGGAGGGTAGTGGTATTAGGCTGAAAAGTCACGGTTATTACACTTGTTATACAAAGGGTGTGGTCTACCTGGCATATTGTATGGCATGTGGGATGTACTATCTTGGAAAAACAAAAAGACACCTTAGGCAGCGGATTTACGAACACATGAGGGATATAAATAAAAAGAATGAAAATAATGCATTGTTCAGACACACCCTAACATGTGAAAAAGCAAACATAAAATTCTGGGTACTAGAGGAGTTAAAGAAAAATGATAAGGGGGATGACTGGGAAACCCTCTTGGAATATAGGGAACTCATATGGCAACTTAGGTTAGATGCTTGCGGCCATATGGGGATGAACGATTACTTTTCCATAAAACCAGCATTGAAACTTCTGGCAAACAACCCCAAAAGGAACAATGTGTGAATCTGGGTATATATTTACCTACACATTTATTTACTATTTATTCATACATTTTTTACCTATATTTATTTATACATTTTTACATATGTATTGTATTTATTGTCTCTATTAAAACTGTATTTTTAATATATACACATATATTTATTTATTTATATATTTACTTAAAGTTTTATTGCACATGTCACTTTACTTGTTGTTATTTGTTATTATGTAACATCTATATATATACACATTGTTTATGTTTCAGTTCATTATGTATTTACAAGCATAGAACAGGAATGGATGCAATGCATAAGCTCTGCAATATACATATGTCCTGCTTTTTTTATATATTTATCTTACTTATATACTTTTTATATATATACAAGTTTATTTATATTTACAGGTGTACAACTGATGCAACAGCATTTTTAATGAATTTTTTAATGTACATTGGTTGTTTTTAGTGAAAGTATTTTATATTGGTTCAAGATGCACTATATATACTATGTTAATTAATGCATTTATTAGCTATGTAATTTACCTATTATGTAAATTACCAATTAATTCATTACCCAGGTATCATAAAAAGAAGTTTACTAAGAGCATTATTTGATTCTGAAGAAGTCTAACAGACGAAAGCGCGCTCAATCTTGTGTTGTTTTTATGGAGTTTTGGATGTTCTACTAATAAATTTCTTTTTGGTGACTACTTGGTTCGTGACCATTTTACATCTTTTTGAACTGTTGGGAGTGTGTTTTTGCCATCCTTCGAGAGCTTGCAGGAGGATACCCTTTATTGTACAGCTAGCGGGCTTGGTCAGACTATTACGAGCCGTTTTGTGGAGTGGAGGTGATTTTCTGTATCAAAGCACATTCCACAAGATCAGTGGCTACTTCTGTGGCTTTCCATGCTAGGGATTCCATGCATGACATTTGTGCAGCAGCAACATGGGCCTCTCCTCATACCTTTATAATGCATTACAAATTGGATTTGGTCTCCAGAGGGAGAGCATCCTTTGGTTCAATGGTGCTGAGGAACATTCTTCCATAAGGCCTCCCAGGAAACAAGGTAGCTAGGGACTCTGTCCCATCAGTAAGAAATGAATGAAGATTAACAACATCAGATAAATAAGTTATGTCTTACTATAATGTTCCATCTGTGTTGTTCATCTTCATTCATTCATTACAACCCCCCCCCCCCCCCCACCATCACCCTCATAAAGACTCTTGGAGGTTCGGTTATGGTCCTTCCTATACTAAGGAAATTGCTCAGAAAAAGCCTCCACATTTTCTCTCTGTAATCTGTCTTGTCCTTATGTGCAAACTCAATCTGTGGTAATGTGGAGAGGGGCACTATGGATAAAAGCTTAGCTCAGGAGTTTTCTGGCTGGCGCGAGCTTGTTACAATGTCCGGCTCAGTTCTGAGGATGGAACCGACACCTATCAGTAATGAATGAATGAAGATGAACAACACAGATGGGACGTCATGGTAAGACATAACTTCTTTGTCAGAGCCATCCCTGGTACAGATGAGTCAGTGCCATCCCTGGTATAGTCAGTGCCATCCCTGGTACAGGTAAGTCAGAGCCATCCCTGGTACAGATGAGTCACTGCCATCGCTGGTACAGATGAGTCAGTGCCATCCCTGGTACAGTCAGTGCCATCCCTGGTACAGATGAGTCTGTGCCACCCCTGGTACAGATGAGTCTGTGCCACCCCTGGTATAGATGAGTTAGTGCCACCCCTGGTACAGATGAGTCAGTGTCATGTCTAGTATGGATGAGTCAGTGCCATCTATGGTACAGAATGAGCCAGTGTCATGTCTGGTATGGATGAGTCAGTGCCATCCCTGGTACAGATGAGTCAGTGGCATCCCTGGTACAGATAAGTTAATGCCACCCCTGGTATGGATGAGTTAGTGCCACCCCTGGTATGGATGAGTCAGTGCCATCCATGGTACAGAATGAGTCAATGTCATGTCTGGTATGGATGAGTCAGTGCCATTCCTGATACTGATGAGTAGTGCAATGAGTGTGATTTTAGTTTGACATTCTCTTAGTGCTGAGTGGAGAATGTACAGAAATATTTTGTTGTATATATTTCAGCATTTATGTTTCAAATCTGGTGTGTGGATGCCTCCTCCTTTATCCTAGCCACCCATCATCATTCAAAGCCAGTTCTTTTAATTATTAAAGAAATGTTATTTGGAGACTCCAAAAGGGTATACATAGCAGCACCAAGGAAAGCTCCCTGTTATTCCTAATAAGGGGAAACCTGAATCACTTTAATAATTATTTGACTAAATAATTGCTGGAGATGACCACATTAATAAACCTGCAGTAAAGCACCCTAAAGCAGGACATAATAGGAGTACCCCAATGCAGGCCTTATAGCCAGTAATCCTAGGGGAAACATTGAGGAAGACTTGGTGTTACCCTATCTACAGGTACCCCCCCCCCAGGTAGGTGAAGAGGGTGTATATGAGTTTAGGGCAGAGCCATGCATGTTGAGTCTTACCCAGAGACTTGTGCGTTTCCCAGAACTTCCTCTAAAGATGCCAAGTAGCAGAAACAGCTGCAGTTTTATAAATCATAAGTCAGATGTCACAAATTCAAAAATCCTTTAAGTCAAACCTGCAGCTTTGAACTTACAAGTTCAAACACACAGTCTTAAAAAACAAGTTCAAGAAATACTCTTAATAGCAAAGCACTTTCAAAGATTTACTATACAAATCCTAACACCAACCTTCTCCTTAAACCTAAATCTAAACTTAACTCTCACCTTAAGTATAAATTAAGTGTAATAAGAAGCAAAAAATAAACCACAACATTATCTCAACTATTACCCTAAGCTCACTAATTTATATGACTAATATAGTAACCACATTCAACTGTGCAGGCAGCACCTCACCAAATATAACATTTAAAGGCCTGCGCCTTCAAACTCATTCACAGCAGCAAAACTGAGATTCAACTAATGAATTACCAGCAAAGGTTTGGAAGCTAATGTTCAAAATTAGCACCTACTACTTGTCTGAAGTACATGTTTTTTGTTTGAAGAACCGTGTCTCTATATTACATCTTTAACAGGAGTGCAGTAAGCAGAGAATCATGATGAATTAAAAACTGTTTATAGGATGTACAGGGCTGATAAAAGAGCAAGGCAGGCATATCCCTCTATCTAAGAGAAGAGAGAAAAACTGCAGAACAAACACGTCAACAAGCAAGGGTGGAGGCATTCTAGTTCATGCTGGGGGTTGGTAATGACCACACAGTCCACCTTGCGGTCTCATTTCTGTTCTCTCCTGCTTTATATTCATTTAAAGGCTGACCACATTGCATGTTATAGACTTTGCTTCATTGTGCCATTTAAACCTTCAGACGTATTTAATGGGTCTTCATTATCTATATGACTTCAGCATATTGTTCATTACCATCCCTGCTGGATGAAAAGCCTTTATTTATTGATATTTGTACGTCTCTTGCTGGGAGTCATGGCAGGCTTGTGCAATGTGAGTACTGAGGATTTCATATGACGGTACTATATTACATCGAGCCTTGTCCTGGTCTCTGTATTAAGTTTTAGGTACAGTATCAAACTATAAATTAGTTATGAAAGGTCTGAAAGCACCTGATGCCCCAGGACACTCATTCCACTTTCCATGAGGTATTGGAAAACATGAGAGTCCAACCAAACACCCATATACTAGGTGATTTCAATTACCCAAACATCAACTGGGAAACCTATGAAAGTACTAATACCTTTGTTCAGCGCTTCCTGGAGTACATTAACTCCAGTGCTCTGGACCAGCTTGTAAACACCCCCACAAGAAGTAAAAATATACTGGACCTGGTCATCACTAACATGGGGGACAAATGCGCCACACCTGTGGTAAATTCCTCATTGGTCAGATCAGACCACAAACTCATCGCCCTAGATATCCACATACCACCTCCATCCCCCGTGCCAAAAGAAACCATGGTGAAAAACTTCTCCAAAGCGTACTTTATGCTACTCAAGACAGAGGTGGCAAACTTCGTGACTCCCACACAGGATGTCAATATGACTGAATCTGCTATATCCTACACAAAAGCACTCTACAAGCACCTACATGAGTGCATGGACCGTGCTATCCAGAACAAGATCAAGACCCACTCCTCCAAAAAGAGAAAACCAGTCTGGTGGACCCCAGCCATAAACAAGTTGTATAATAGAAGGAAGAAATTACTGCAAAAAAATAAAAACCCAGGAATGGAGGGGCTCCCTGACCAGCCTTAGCAAAAATCTAAGAACCCTCATAAAAAACTCTAAGGCAAGCTTTGAAAGAAAAATCACTATGGACACCAAAGACAACCACAAAGCATTTTTTAGCTGTGTCAAAAACCTCAACAGCAACTCTCAGATCTGCTCTGACCTACAGCATACCGGCTCAAAATTCACAGAACCAACTGATATCGCCAATATATTGGCAGATAGGTTCAGTGCAAATTTCAGCTCACCCTCTCCCCCCAAATGGCTCATATCCATACCAGAGGATTGTGCTGCCCCTAAAATCACAAGCACTCAGGTGAAGACAGCACTCACCAAGGCAAGAAACACAGCATCCATGGGACCAGATAGCATCCCAGGCTGTGTGCTGCATGAGCTCCAAAATGAATTAACCCCTCACCTTAATACCATGTTTAACCACAGCCTCACCTCAGGCTATGTGCCCATAGAGTGGCGCACGGCAACAGTCATACCACTCCATAAAGGAGGTGCAACCACTGACCCTAGGAATTACCGCCCATCAGCCTGATGAGTCTCGTCTGCAAGGCCATGGAGCACATCATCATGGAACTCATAAACAATGACATTGGGAACCTACAAACCTTGGACCCCACCCAGTGGGTTCGTGAAAGGAAGGTTATGTCTTCTAAATCTGGTTAACTTCTTCAAAATGGTCACGAAAGCAAGGTGGTTCACACAGCATACCTTGATCTTGCAAAGGCCTTCGATACCATTCCCCACTCAGGAATTATAGACAAACTCACCAACCTAAACATAAACCCCTAAGTAACAAGATGGGTTGCAAACTGGCAAATGGATAGAACCCATTCACTGAGAATAGGAAATGCTAGATCAGACTCCAAACCTGTGACTAGTGTTGTACCACAGGGCTCAGTCCTGGGACCCCACCTGTTTGGTATCTACGTCTATGAAGTACAAGCAAAACACAGAGAGACTATGGCTAACAAAGTTCGCAGACGACTGCAAACTGGGAGCCATAATAGAGAATCCTAGTGACGTTGACATCCTTTAAAAGGGCCTTACGGATACAGATATGTGGTGCCAAAACCATGGCCTCAAACTAAATGCCAAAAAGTGCATTGTTATCCCCTTTGGGAAAAACCAAGTACCTATGAACTACAACATAGGTGGCAGCCCACTTATCACAGAGTGCATGATAAGGGACCTAGGGACCCAGGTAGACAGTAACCTCTCTTTCGACAACCACATTGCTAAAGTGGTAAGATAATCTTTCTACATGGCCCACCTTATCACAAAAGGGTTTGCATCTAGGAATAAGGAAGTCATCATCCCCCTGTACTCATCACTAATTAGACCCATTATTGAATATAATGCCCCATTCGGGATGTACCTAGCAAGACATCTGCAGCAGCTGGGGAGGCCTCAAACGTATCTCACAAAGAGGGTAAAGGGCTTTAAACAGATGCCCTATGCCATGAGGCTAAAACAACTCAGACTGTACTCGGTCACATACCGGCTACTCAGAGGTGATCTCTGCCTGGCATACAAGGCTATGTCAAACCCCGAATTGCTAGAAATGCTCCACCAAAGGAAAACCCAATCCACCAGAGTTTCACGCTCAAGGGACATAAACCTGACACCATCAATAAACAGAACTTGTTGGAGAGAGATTTGTGTCGCAGAGACTCCCCTTGCTCTGGAATAAGGTCCCCATATATGTAAGGCAGAGCTTCTCAATAGCACTCTTAAAGAGAAATCTGGATGAGTGGATGGGAAACAGGAAATTCACCCCGGGAATCACTTCTATGGCCCTGCTTGACAGGGGTGCAGGTAACTAAACCACCTGGGAGGGAGTGCTATAGCACAAAATTTATGGCTAGGCTTAATTATGCCCTAGGGCCAATAGCCTAGTACTGACCTATGAACCTATGAACATGTACTTAAACAGAGCAGTTTTGCAAGTATCCCCAGCTGAATCCCCTCTGAAGAGAACTGCTGAAGTAGCAACTCCCCTCATACAATGGCCTAATCTGACTTGATTTGCATAATGGCCCCGATTTGGCCTAGTTTGTACAATGGCCTCTGATCTTACCTTGTTTGTACAATGGCCCCTGATTTGCCCTGGTTTGTACAATGGCCCTGATATCACCTGATTTGCACAGTGCTCTCTGATATGACCAGGTTTGTGCAATGGCTCCTGATCTCACTTGGTTTGTACAATGGCCCCTGATTTGGCCTTGTTTGTACAATGGTCCCTCGTTTGGCCTTTTTTTGTACAATGGTCCCTGATTTGGCCTGGTTTGTACAAAGGCCCTGATATCACCTGATTTGCACAATGCTCTCTGATCTGACCAGGTTTGTGCAATGGCCCCTGATCTCACTTGGTTTGTACAATGGCCCCTGATTTGGCCTTTTTTGTACAATGGCCCCTGATTTGGCCTGGTTTATACAATGGCCCCAGATATGACCTGGTAAATGCTTAGCAGTAAAGACATAACAAAAATGGCACTCGAATTGCTCAACCACTAAGAAATAACAAGCTTTCCCACCACTTTACCACACTGACATGCATCAAAAGAAACAAAGAGATACTCAATATCCTGAATAGCTTTTGTTATGTGTCCAAGGATACAAATAATGTAAAAGCTTCTCACTTTCTTAATTTAAGTTCTTGTCCAGGAAATCAGTTGGCACAAGTGCCTGTCTTTTCAGAGACAAACATGAAGCTGGGTGGTTAAATGGCTTGTTCAGTCACAATGTTTGCAGATGGAAACCAAGGCAATCACAGCCATACAGAACAAAGCCTGCCGTGCACTAAACAGCCAGAGGCAATCACAGCCATACAGAACAAAGCCTGCCGTGCACCAAACAGCCAGAGGCAATCACAGCCATACAGGACAAAGCCTGCTGTGCACTAAACAGCCAGAGGCAATCACAGCCATACAGGACAAAGCCTGCCGTATGCACTAAACAGCCAGAGGCAATCACACCCATACAGGACAAAGCCTGCCGTGCACCAAACAGCCAGAGGCAATCACAGCCATACAGGACAAAGCCTGCCGTGCACCAAACAGCCAGAGGCAATCACAGCCATACAGAACAAAGCCTGCCGTGCACCAAACAGCCAGAGGCAATCACAGCCATACAGGACAAAGCCTGCCGTGCACCAAACAGCCAGAGGCAATCACAGCCATACAGAACAAAGCCTGCCATGCACTAAACAGCCAGAGGCAATCACAGCCATACAGAACAAAGCCTGCCGTGCACTAAACAGCCAGAGGCAATCACAGCCATACAGGACAAAGCCTGCCGTGCACCAAACAGCCAGAGGCAATCACAGCCATACAGAACAAAGCCTGCCGTGCACCAAACAGCCAGAGGCAATCACACCCATACAGGACAAAGCCTGCCGTGCACTAAACAGCCAGAGGCAATCACAGCCATACAGGACAAAGCCTGCCATGCACCAAACAGCCAGAGGCAATCACAGCCATACAGAACAAAGCCTGCCATGCACCAAACAGCCAGAGGCAATCACAGCCATACAGGACAAAGCCTGCCGTGCACCAAACAGCCAGAGGCAATCACAGCCATACAGGACAAAGCCTGCCATGCACCAAACAGCCAGAGGCAATCACAGCCATACAGGACAAAGCCTGCCGTGCACCAAACAGCCAGAGGCAATCACAGCCATACAGGACAAAGCCTGCCGTGCACTAAACAGCCAGAGGCAATCACAGCCATACAGAACAAAGCCTGCCGTGCACTAAACAGCCAGAGGCAATCACAGCCATACAGAACAAAGCCTGCCGTGCACTAAACAGCCAGAGGCAATCACAGCCATACAGGACAAAGCCTGCCATATGCACTAAACAGCCAGAGGCAATCACAGCCATACAGAACAAAGCCTGCCGTGCACTAAACAGCCAGAGGCAATCACAGCCATACAGAACAAAGCCTGCCGTGCACTAAACAGCCAGAGGCAATCACACCCATACAGGACAAAGCCTGCCGTATGCACTAAACAGCCAGAGGCAATCACAGCCATACAGAACAAAGCCTGCCATGCACTAAACAGCCAGAGGCAATCACAGCCATACAGAACAAAGCCTGCCGTGCACTAAACAGCCAGAGGCAATCACACCCATACAGGACAAAGCCTGCCGTATGCACTAAACAGCCAGAGGCAATCACAGCCATACAGAACAAAGCCTGCCGTGCACTAAACAGCCAGAGGCAATCACAGCCATACAGAACAAAGCCTGCCATGCACTAAACAGCCAGAGGCAATCACAGCCATACAGAACAAAGCCTGCCGTATGCACCAAACAGCCAGAGGCAATCACAGCCATACAGAACAAAGCCTGCCGTGCACTAAACAGCCAGAGGCAATCACAGCCATACAGAACAAAGCCTGCCGTGCACCAAACAGCCAGAGGCAATCACAGCCATACAGAACAAAGCCTGCCGTGCACTAAACAGCCAGAGGCAATCACAGCCATACAGAACAAAGCCTGCCGTATGCACCAAACAGCCAGAGGCAATCACAGCCATACAGAACAAAGCCTGCCGTGCACTAAACAGCCAGAGGCAATCACACCCATACAGGACAAAGCCTGCCGTATGCACTAAACAGCCAGAGGCAATCACAGCCATACAGAACAAAGCCTGCCGTGCACTAAACAGCCAGAGGCAATCACAGCCATACAGAACAAAGCCTGCCGTGCACTAAACAGCCAGAGGCAATCACAGCCATACAGAACAAAGCCTGCCGTATGCACCAAACAGCCAGAGGCAATCCCAGCCATACAGAACAAAGCCTGCCGTGCACTAAACAGCCAAAGGCAATCACAGCCATACAGAACAAAGCCTGCCGTGCACCAAACAGCCAGAGGCAATCACAGCCATACAGAACAAAGCCTGCCGTGCACTAAACAGCCAGAGGCAATCACAGCCATACAGAACAAAGCCTGCCGTATGCACTAAACAGCCAGAGGCAATCACAGCCATACAGAACAAAGCCTGCCGTGCACTAAACAGCCAGAGGCAATCACAGCCATACAGAACAAAGCCTGCCGTGCACTAAACAGCCAGAGGCAATCACACCCATACAGGACAAAGCCTGCCGTATGCACTAAACAGCCAGAGGCAATCACACCCATACAGAACAAAGCCTGCCGTGCACTAAACAGCCAGAGGCAATCACAGCCATACAGAACAAAGCCTGCCGTATGCACTAAACAGCCAGAGGCAATCACACCCATACAGAACAAAGCCTGCCGTGCACTAAACAGCCAGAGGCAATCACAGCCATACAGGACAAAGCCTGCCGTGCACTAAACAGCCAGAGGCAATCACAGCCATACAGGACAAAGCCTGCCGTGCACTAAACAGCCAGAGGCAATCACAGCCATACAGGACAAAGCCTGCCGTGCACTAAACAGCCAGAGGCAATCACAGCCATATAGGACAAAGCCTGCCGTATGCACTAAACAGCCAGAGGCAATCACACCCATACAGAACAAAGCCTGCCGTATGCACTAAACAGCCAGAGGCAATCACAGCCATACAGGACAAAGCCTGCCGTGCACTAAACAGCCAGATGTCACAGCTTAGCTCAATGCCCTCTTTATTTTATTGATGAGGGGAAAAACAGAGAAACTGAATATTTTGGTTAAAAGTAGATGCAGAAATTATTTCAGGCAAAAAAGAAGATTAGCAACCAAATACCTATAATCTTCATGAAAACTGTAAAAGTCATTTTGCGTATTGATTCTTATAACTGGAACAGCATTTCAGCAGAAATAAAACATTGTTTTATGAAAAGAGATTAATCCTTTTAAAACAGAAATTAGCTCCCATTCCAGAACCAAAACCTCCACAGAGAGATCACTTCCCCTCAATGACACTTTACTGAAGGGAATGACTTTTACAGTAGGGATCCCAGAGAGAGTGATCTGAGAGTGAAGAACAATCCACCCTTACAAAGGGGTCCCAGAGAAAATGATCTGAGAGTGAAGAACAAGCCACCCTTACAAAGGGATCCCAGAGAAAGTGATCTGAGAGTGACGAACAAGCCACTCTTACAAAGGGATCCTAGAAAAAGTGATCTAAATCTGAAGAACAAGCCATCCTTACAAAGGGATCCCAGAGAAAATGATCTGAGAGTGAACAAGGCACAGTTACAAAGGGATCCCAGAGAAAGTGATCTGAGAGTGAAGAACAAGCCACCCTTACAAAGGAATCCCAGAGAGAGTGATTTGAGGGTGAAGAACAAGCCACCCTTACAAAGGGGTCCCAGAGAAAATGATCTGAGAGTGAAGAACAAGCCACCCTTACAAAGGGATCCCAGAGAGAGTGATTTGAGGGTGAAGAACAAGCCACCCTTACAAAGGGATCCCAGAGAGAGTGATTTGAGGGTGAAGAACAAGCCACCCTTACAAAGGGATCCCAGAGAGAGTGATTTGAGGGTGAAGAACAAGCCACCCTTACAAAGAGATCCCAGAGAATGTGATTTGAGGGTGAAGAACAAGCCACCCTTACAAAGGGATCCCAGAGAGAGTGATTTGAGGGTGAAGAACAAGCCACCCTTACAAAGGGATCCCAGAGAGAGTGATTTGAGGGTGAAGAACATGCCACCCTTACAAAGGGGTCCCAGAGAAAATGATCTGAGAGTGAAGAACAAGCCACCCTTACAAAGGGATCCCAGAGAGAGTGATTTGAGGGTGAAGAACATGCCACCCTTACAAAGGGATCCCAGAGAGAGTGATTTGAGGGTGAAGAACATGCCACCCTTACAAAGGGATCACAGACAGAGTGATTTGAGGGTGAAGAACAAGCCCTCCTTACAAAGGGATCCCAGAGAAAGTGATCTGAGAGTGAAGGACAAGCCACTCTTACAAAGGGATCCCAGAAAAAGTGATCTAAATGTGAAGAACAAGCCATCCTTATAAAGGGATCCCAGAGAAAATGATCTGAGAGTGAACAAGCCACAGTTACAAAGGGATCCCAGAGAATGTGATTTGAGGGTGAAGAACAAGCCACCCTTACAAAGGGATCCCAGAGAAAGTGATCTGAGAGTGAAGAACAAGCCACCCTTACAAAGGGATCCCAGAGAAAGTGATCTGAGAGTGAAGAACAAGCCACCCTTACAAAAGGATCCCAGAGAGAGTGATTTGAGGGTGAAGAACAAGCCACCCTTACAAAGAGATCCCAGAGAGAGTGATTTGAGGGTGAAGAACAAGCCACCCTTACAAAGGGATCCCAGAGAGAGTGATTTGAGGGTGAAGAACAAGCCACCCTTACAAAGGGATCCCAGAGAGTGATTTGAGGGTGAAGAACAAGCCACCCTTACAAAGGGATCCCAGAGAGAGTGATTTGAGGGTGAAGAACAAGCCACCCTTACAAAGGGATCCCAGAGAGAGTGATTTGAGGGTGAAGAACAAGCCACCCTTACAAAGGGATCCCAGAGAGAGTGATCTGAGGGTGAAGAACAAGCCACTCTTACAAAGGGATTGCAGAGAGAGTGATTTGAGGGTGAAGAACATGCCACCCTTACAAAGGGATCCCAGAGAAAGTGATCTGAGAGTGAAGAACAAGCCACCCTTACAAAGGGATCCCAGAGAGAGTGATTTGAGGGTGAAGAACAAGCCACCCTTACAAAGGGATCCCAGAGAGAGTGATTTGAGGGTGAAGAACAAGCCACCCTTACAAATCGATCCCAGAGAGAGTGATCTGAGGGTGAAGAACAAGCCACCCTTAAAAAGGGATCCCAGAGAAAGTGATCTGAGAGTGAAGAACAAGCCACCCTTACAAAGGGATCCCAGAGAGAGTGATTTGAGGGTGAAGAACAAGCCACCCTTACAAAGGGATCCCAGAGAGAGTGATTTGAGGGTGAAGAACAAGCCACCCTTACAAAGGGATCCCAGAGAGAGTGATTTGAGGGTGAAGAACAAGCCACCCTTACAAAGGGATCCCAGAAAGAGTGATTTGAGGGTGAAGAACAAGCCATCCTTACAAAGGGATCCCAGAGAAAGTGATCTGAGAGTGAAGAAGAAGCCACTCTTACAAAGGGATTCCAGAAAAAGTGATCTAAATGTGAAGAACAAGCCATCCTTACAAAGGGATCCCAGAGAAAATGATCTGAGAGTGAACAAGCCACAGTTACAAAGGGATCCCAGAGAATGTGATTTGAGGGTGAAGAACAAGCCACCCTTACAAAGGGATCCCAGAGAAAGTGATCTGAGAGTGAAGAACAAGCCACCCTTACAAAGGGATCCCAGAGAAAGTGATCTGAGAGTGAAGAACAACC
This sequence comes from Protopterus annectens, assembly GCF_019279795.1. Taxonomy (NCBI): domain Eukaryota; kingdom Metazoa; phylum Chordata; order Ceratodontiformes; family Protopteridae; genus Protopterus; species Protopterus annectens. Next base: position 493,585,210 of record NC_056742.1, read on the forward strand.
CACCCTTACAAAGGGATCCCAGAGAGAGTGATTTGAGGGTGAAGAACAAGCCACCCTTACAAAGGGATCCCAGAGAGAGTGATTTGAGGGTGAAGAACAAGCCATCCTTACAAAGGGATCCCAGAGAGAGTGATCTGAGGGTGAAGAACAAGCCACCCTTACAAAGGGATCCCAGAGAGAGTGATTTGAGGGTGAAGAACAAGCCACCCTTACAAAGGGATCCCAGAGAGAGTAATCTGAGGGTGAAGAACAAGCCACCCTTACAAAGGGATCACAGAGAGAGTGATTTGAGGGTGAAGAACATGCCACCCTTACAAAGGGATCCCAGAGAAAGTGATCTGAGAGTGAAGAACAAGCCACCCTTACAAAGGGATCCCAGAGAAAGTGATCTGGGAGTGAAGAACAAGCCACCCTTACAAAGAGATCCCAGAGAGAGTGATTTGAGGGTGAAGAACAAGCCACCCTTACAAAGGGATCCCAGAGAGAGTGATTTGAGGGTGAAGAACAAGCCACCCTTACAAAGGGATCCCAGAGAGAGTGATTTGAGGGTGAAGAACAAGCCACCCTTACAAAGGGATCCCAGAGAGAGTGATTTGAGGGTGAAGAACAAGCCACCCTTACAAAGGGATCCCAGAGAGAGTGATTTGAAGGTGAAGAACAAGCCACCCTTACAAAGGGATCCCAGAGAGAGTGATTTGAGGGTGAAGAACATGCCACCCTTACAAAAGAGTAAGATAAGTCAAGATTGCAAGGGAAGATGGGTAATCCAACATCTTAGGTAAATCTACTTTGAGGGGAGCCCCACTTCTGAGCTGGCAACAAAACCCAAATATTTGCTATTTCAATACTTGGACTTCCTGCTGCTAGATTTTGATGCCTGTTGTGATAAAATTTAAACAACGCTAGGAAAACTGAAGGAAAAAAAAAACAGGATTCAAAACAGCTTCCACATTATGATATGTCATCAGGTATTTATGGTCTGTTGGCCCTAACCAAGAACTTTTAAAATTCAAAGAAAAAAAAACTTTAAAATAAAACAAAAGTTTACATTTACTTATGGCGCTCTTTTACTCAAGTTGTTTATTTGATTTTTTTTTTTTTAGTCAAACATTTTTTTCAAAGATTTACAAATAATTAGATTTTGTCTAATAAATTAAACAGAGTGACCAACTATATACACTATTTACATTTGGCCTGAGGTTAGATTATAAGATAAACCAATCAAATCAGTTTTATATGACGTTGAATAAATCTTTTCTTCCTTCTATTCTATTCACTCAAGAAGAGTCTGAATTTGATTTTAATGTCTCAGTAAGAGATAATATCTTCTTTCATGGGTTGTTGCTCCATGACTTAGGAGAGATCCTTAGTTCCTTGACTCTGATTTCCAGTAAGTTGTATATTTGTAATGTCATTACTCCCAGCAGATGCAACGCCATTAGGGGAATGAATGTTCAGAAACAAAGTACTTTAACATAGCCTCATGATTAAACTGCATAAATACGAATGCATTCCTCCTTGTCTGATTATTTACCATATTACATTAATTTTTTTTGACTACCTGTATACTGTAACCCCTGGGTACAGACAATTATTCAATGCTTTGGTGGAAAAGTCTACCACCAATTTTTCCTTCTTATTGATACACAAAGAAAGGGTAACCAAGAGACCGTTACTGCTAAACCTTCAGATACGCAATTTATTTATTTATTTATTTATTTATTTCAGTTTGATGACCGGGGAAGTTCACTGGGCCTAAAAATAGCCTGTTTTCAGTGGTGGCCCAGGAAGAAAAGCTCCAGTAACAATGACAAACATATTAGCATATACGTATACAAAGCAAAGAAGTCATACAGCTTTATGCAGCATTCAACAGTAAAAAAATTCTGCATTCTACAATAATAACAAAATCTAGCAACTGCACAGTCTGAGTCATTAACAGTGAATTACAACTGAAATTTTACATTCCACAATAATAGTAGTAAAATATAGCAACAGAGCAGTCTAAGGGTCATTAACAGTGAATTACATTTGAGGATGAGAAATTGTTGGAAATAAACTTTTAACAGAATCTGGAGGTTAAGGACAAGTAGGAGGGCAAATAATGTGAGTGCAGAGATGATGCACAGACTTAGAAGGTGGGTGATTTCCATATGATAGGCCTGTGTCCTCTGTTGTTGACACATGGGTAGGAAGAGGAGAAGATAAAGTTCATCCACTAATTTATACGTGTCACTCACCAAGACACTTCCTTTATGAGTAACAGATTTAAATGAAGATTAATTTCCAAATAAATGAATGCCTGGTCTCAAAATTCATTAAAACAAACAGATTTTTTATGTAGACTAGCATTTCTGAACTATTGTAATATTGGTAGGCATCTAGCCCAGGATTCTGAGAAATATCCTTACAGGGATGGGAGGAAACATGATCAGAAAATGAAAAGTGTATCTATAGCTAAGTCATCTGCTCCTGAATAGTATTCAGTATGGCTGCCAGAAAATAGCATTCAATATGGCTGCCAGAAAAACACTCACCGAGACAGTAGAAGGTGTAACTTTTCTTCTCTGATAATTAGCCTTATAAAATCAAGAAACAGAATCATAAAAGTGAATCCATTTAACAGGCAAGTCCAAACCTGAGAAAGGTAAAATCATTCAAACATGGCAAAACGAAAATGCCATCATTCCTCAAAGCTGCTACCGCAAAAAATAGATGTTTGAACAAATCTTCAGATGTGACAGCTGCATCAAAGAGAGCACAGGAAATTAAAATGCTCTTGGCTTGCCTGAAACCTTAGAGATATTATGTTATGTCTGTAAATGGATACATGCAAATAAGCACCTCTGAAATTAAAGCTTTTCAAGAAAGTAAGGAAGGTTAGTTTGGAAAGGTACTATCTCACCCTCTGGGACTTTAAAATGCTTATTTAGAGATGGATGCTACACCACTAATGTTCAAAATTCTATTTCTTTAGAATAAGAAAAAAATATAATAATTCAATGTAACTTTGTAAAGAGAATGTTTTCCTTCTACTTCCCCTTTTTTGCAACATATTGCACAAATTACATTTCATTCTGAACCAGCAAATCCTTGAAGTACTTTGGATGGACCAGGAGGAACATTATGATATGAATTATATCTGCAGTTCACAGGCCTCCCTAAACCATGTGTCTATAAAAATCTTATATTAGCACAGCGGAAATAAGGCTCTTCAGATTGCCTGTGTTTTTTGTTTAGATGATGAGCAGGTATGAAAGGAGGAAGAAACTAAAATCCTCTTCTCAAGACACAGAGGTGGAAATAACAAACAAGTAGCAGGACTGTGTGTGTGGGTAGCTAGGAAAACTCAGTATAGTCACACAACAACAGAAATCTCAGAAGAGCTGCAATTCTCAACGATTAAACTTTTTTTCTGGTCTGCTTACTTTAAAATATATACTTTTAAGCCATCCACTCCCAAGAAATCAGATAGTTTAATCCCTATCATTTTGCAGTCAGAAAAGGGAAAACAAATCTTTGCTAAATGGTCCTACCCAAGACCTTTAAAACTCTAAAAAACAACTTTAAAACAAAACTTTAAAATAAAACATACTGCAATAAAATAATAGACAAGAAACAGTGTCAGCATGCAAACCTTAAACATAACATGAATAGGCTAGTATCAGAGCAGCTGCAGCTCCCAGTGATTCCAAGCTGTGTGCACCTGTGGTGTGGCCGGCACTAATAGTAACCAAAAGGTGACCACTGTTAAGTGCTTGAAGAGGATACAAGAACTTTTAAGTGTGTCTTCCTAAATGAATCATTTGAATATACATCTTATGGTCCCTGTGATCACTTTCCTGGTACTGTCCTTGTGTTCCTAAGAGCCATTTAGACGAGCATTTGGTGTCAGTAGGTGGGGAAAAAAAGGGCCTTTGATTTCTGGGGCCGGTCCTGTCCAATATCTTCTTCTCTTGCAACCTGACATATATTATGGACCTATAATGCATTCCTACTTCTTAAAGGACTTTTTTGTAAGAGGAAAGGATACTGGTTTATGCAGGTTTAGCAGAACTGGTAACACCAAACATATTTTCATATACGTTTGCTTATCTTTCATATTGCAGTTCCTTTATGACAGAATGAGCCTACTGACCAAACATGAAGAGCTGAAAAACAAAATAGAACTTTTTTTTCCAAAATGCTGCCAGAACATGTTTTTATTTATTTATTTCTATTAATTTGCTTGTTAACCTGGCAGATGGGATTGTGTGAGTGGATGGCTAGGAAAACCCAATATAGTCACGCAACAGCAGCAATCTCAGAAGAGCTGCATTTCCCAGTGATTAAACTATTTTTCCTGTTCTGTTTACCTTAAAATATACACTTTTAAGCCATCCACTTCAAGAAATCAGATAGATTTAATCTATTAGTTTGCAGTCAGAAAATAGAAAACAAATCTTTGCTAAATATCCCCGTCCAATAATTTTTAAAACTCCAGAAAATAGCATTTCCAGAGTCAGCTGATAATGACATTAAGAACAAAAAACTTTCCAGACAACAGAATATTGACAAATCACATACATTTACAGTGTAACAACATTCACTATTAATAATAAAGAAGCATTAAACTAACTGAATACACTCACTTAGTATTCATATATCTTTAGGTTAAGACAAAACTATGTAAAATTTAGTACGTAACAAAATAAATGTATTACTGGAACTTTGGCAAACACAGAAGCAGGACCAACACAGAAGTTTTGGTTAAAGAGTAAGTACTGATGGAAACATAAAAAATATCAGTGGATTAAGTGCACCTTGGGTGGTTTACAAACCCTGCCATGTATAAATGTGCATGTTATTTTGAATTCACCTTCCTGATTTTTTTAAATGTATACTTACCTACTAGATCATTTTAAATTATATTTATTGTTTAATTAAGTAAAAGTTGTGTGTATTTTTTTTAATTTGAGTAATCTTTAAAGGTTTCCAGCAAGAAGTGAAACAAAATTTAATACCAATAATAAAAAAATTACACATTTTATACATTTCAGTTAAAAATGACCAATGGAACTGATGTCATTATAATATAGCAGTGTCCTTACCTATGAGTTATAGTCACTTAACTGTGTATACCTGAAATGTCAGATTGAATTAAAAATGTCCATGGTAAAGTATTTCAACTTGCTTTACACAAATGTACACTAGTTCTGCAAAGCCAGATTAATGACTGTTTAACTTGATCATGACAATAGGGTCAGTCATTCTCATACAGAGACAGGCCCTATACTCAGCAATTATAGCCCCATTATTGACTGTGTTCATCTCAGCTGTTTGAGTTAAAATAAATAATAATTATGGACACAATAACATATTTCAAGTTTGTTTCACTCAGATGCACAGTTGTCCAAGTATACCAACATTTCACACAATTGTACACTAGGACTTGCAAAGCTGGACTGTTTAAACTGAGCCAATCCAAGACAGTACGTTACTTTTATCCACAGACAGCCCCAAACCCTACCCAGCAATTACAGAAACCTTTCTATGTACACCACAACTTCTTAGTGCAAGGGTCAGGGACAAAAGTAAAAAAATAATGAGGCACAAGGCCTAAGAATCAGGGACAGATTTTAAATATTGCCTGTATATACTTAGAAAGTCACCATAACAACATTCTATCAACTGGCATTCATTTTTTGGCCTATATGAAGATGGAAACTCAAATGTCAGTCATTATTTAGTGACCAAAGACCACAATGATTTGCCTGAAAAACACAAATTTCAGGAGGTACAGAACAAAACTATGAGGCCAAAGCCAAGAACATTCTTTAAAATTGGTCACATTTGCAGCTTTGTTAGACACACACACACACACACACACACACACACACACACACACACTTGCAAGGGAGACAGCGACAGTAAATATTTCAAGTTGTTTCATACAAACGCATACTAGTCCTGAAAAATCTGATTGCTGCAACTGAACAAACAACAGGTGAGTAAGTTGCTTTCATCCACAGCCAGCCTCCTCCCCACCTAACAGCTATAGGCACTTTGTTACTTTGTTACCATGTATGTATACCTCAGACTTGATTGTAATAACAATGATGGCAGCATATTGTATTGCAATTTTGTTTAACACTAACAGTAGACGACACAGTAAAGTATTAATTTCTAGTTTGCTTTACTCAGATAACATTAGTCTTGCAAAGCCAACCCAAGGATAACTAGAGCTGTCAGTCATGTTTCGCCAACTGCTAGCCCCATGCCCAACCAGCAATTATAGCTACTTTGCTGTCTGATATCTATGCACATATCTCATATGTCCAAATGGAGTGAAAAAATGGTAAAGTCACAGTGACTGAGCTTTGGTTCCATTTCATACAAATACACAGTTGCTGTCCAGCCACAGCAAAATGTTCCCATCCTCTGACCCAGCAGTCCACTGAATGCACATATCTGCTTGCCTGGCAGAATTAAAAAAAACTTAGTCTGTGCTGCCTGCTCTATCAAGATATGGGTCAGAGATCATGCAATAGGTATACCTTACTAAGGCAAGGAGTAGACAGCTATGGCTGCTTTAGATAGATTTGCCAAGGGCTGCTTACTTATTTAAAGTAAAGAACCATGTCTTTATTAAATAAATAAAGCACCCTTAGTGTAACAGCATCATTGTTCTGTGCTGCACGTCATGCGCAAATTGTAGGCAACACAAGTACAGAGAAATAAATATGTGCAGTGTCATTTAACCATTTCAATTAACACTTAATATAAGTAGTTTGTTGTCAGTGATTGCAATGCACAGCACATACACTAAATGAGTTAACAATGAATATCACAACATGTTTTATTTCAATGTAGTTGCAGAAGCTCAGTGGAAAGTCATGCACACTCTCACTGAGCTCTGGGGTCTGGGTGCCCATCCAGTTCACCACTATTATAATCTATTACTGAAAATGAATAGTAACATTTCTGTTTTCTAGTTTTGATGCACAAAATTTGTTTGCTGGTTAGTTGATTTTCTATTTATTTTTGGTATCTGATTAATGTTATTATCTCCCTGTATTTTTAACACTGTTTACAAACCCGGGGTAGATGTGAAGTGTATCACAGAGGGGCAGAGAATGATTAAAGAGTCACATGTCAGTTTTCCTACTTGAGTCATACACAAAAGGTTTTTTTTCAAAAGAATCAAGTACATTTGTTACATAGTAAAGGTACCACTAAAGTTGATTTGTGAGAAAGAAAGCAGTGTAGATTAGAATATCATCTGACCAGCTATTCTGCTCTTCAACAATAAATCAAAACTTTGGTTGGGTTGATCAGCTCTAATAAAACAGAAACTGCTGCTAATATTTAAAGACCATCACTGACTGTTTTACCGACAAACCTTATAATAGCATTTGAACCATAGTTTTTTGAAAAATAAATTCCGAAAACTATGAATTAAAAATACTAAAAAAATTTGCAGGGAAGCAAATTAAATATTAATACATTTAATATTAATTAAAGATCGAAAGATATATTATAAAAATATTAAATTATATATACCAACTCCACGACTGTACCCCAGTACAGAAACAGGCAAAAGCACTCCTTTGAAAAGCATACCACAGGCTTGAACTGCACAACACACTGCAGTAAAACTCACCAGGATGTTACATTTTTGCACTAAAGGTTACAGTCAGAACAGGCACATCTGAAGTGTGGGTAAGTCTTTCTCTGACCATTGATTTCTGCTTGAAATGACTGATGCATTGCATAGAAAAACTCGTACATGCTTCGCAGAGGTAAGTGTACTTAAATGACATGCTTAACTGTGGGATCACATTCAGTTACTGATTTTGTATAAATGTTTGGTTTATAACTGTCTTATTCACTACTGGTTGATTATATGACTCAAGCACAAATTACTCATACAGGCAAAAGGTGTTAGCTGCTCATTTAAAATATTTAATACAGAATCCATGTAGCTGTAATCCTTACTTGAAGATTTCTTAAAATCAATTGCAGACCTTAATATGACAGAATAAGAGTAAAACCTTGTATAAAAATTTGACAATTTTTAGGGTACAGCGACAGCAACATGTTCTTTGGTCCTGGGTATCATCTGGGCTGCCATCTGTACATAGACTGCATGTCCTCCCAGTGTTTGTTGTGTGGACTTTATCTGAGTATTTTGGGTTCTTTCCACATCCCAAACACATGCACTATGTACACCAGTGACACTAAATTGTCCACATGTGCATGCACTTGTGGGTGAATGCGTACGTGTGTGTGTGTGTGTGTGTGTGTGTGTGTGTGTGTGTGTGTGTGTGTGTGTATATATATATATATATATATATATATATATATATATATATATATATATGTGTGTGTGTGTGTGTGTGTGTGTGTGTGTATATATATATATATATATATATATATATATATATATATATATATATATATATATATATTTATTTGTGTGTGTGTGTGTGTGTATATATATATATATATATATATATATATATATATATATATATATATATATATATATATATATATGTGTGTGTGTGTGCGTGTGTGTGTGTGTGTGTTGGCAGTCCACGTCAGTTATTGTCTACTTACTTAATGAATTCTGTGAAGGACATCAGCTGATCATCAGGTTGCTATAGGAATCAGATATAACTTGTAGCTTTGGGTAGCTGGATTGATTCATGTGTAACTTGGCATAACTTTTCATTCTGCATTTATCTGTTTTAGTTGAGGGACTTACATAGTAAAATATATATATTTGTGCTATATGACCTCAATGTGAAGTATCTATAAGATAGTGGTTATCTTTGTCAGTCAAAGAATTGCAAGGTGTTCACTAAAATATTAACGTATTTGATAACATATTTAATAAGTGTGAGAAATGTGAAGTATATGCAACACAGTGAAGCAAAATTCTCCCAGTAACTATTCCTGTATACACATCCACATTGGCATTTTGAGATGTGAAAAATAACCTCCTAAAACTTCAAATAAAACACAAAAAAGATTTAATTTTAACTCAGTCAGAGTCACAGACATATAGTATACTAGACATTACCCATGCTAAAACACAATTACACAATCATGACAATAGGACACTGAGAAGTTACTGCAATACAAACCACAGAATAAACTGATTATTTGGGGCTGAATAGTAAGAAAGATGGACATTTTGTTGCCCATACCTTACTTGAATAGAAGGAAGTCCATACCTTACTTGGATAGAAGGAAGTTACTCTGTTCACCAGTGAGAGTGGGGAGCTTTGAACAGCCTACCTGTCCTTGGAAGAGTGGTTTCAGCCCAGAACTTGTAGTTTTATTGGCCGTTTTGGGCTAATTCCTATCCCTTTTATCTTTCTGATATAAAAAATGCATTTGCATGGTTTTTGAGCTTGTATCAGCTCAGCAAAATCCTGCCCAGGTGTCCTGCAGAGTCCTACAGCACCAGAGAGAGAATTGAGAGACTTTGGAGTGTACCTTTTTTCTGTTTTTTCTTGCTGTTTATTGTTAATTCCACCTAAACGCTCAGTTTCTGGCATTTACTGATACTCTACAAGCTCACTTTCAACTGAATTTGTACTTATTTGTACTTATTTAATTGCATTGATGTACCTACAATGTTTACAGTTTTGGCAGGGAAAAGTCCCTACTTGCCTATTCCTGTACTGTTAAAGCTGGACATTTTGAGGGACAATTAGAAAGTTATTTTAGGAAATCAGGATGTAGTGAAAATTTTTAGGAGATTAATGCAGGTTTCAATACAAAATAGGCTTTAATTTAATAGTATTATTGGAAAAATTCAATGGCAACTTTAACAGTACAGGTATAGGTAGAGTAGGGACTTTTCTCTGTCAAAATTGTAAACACTGTAGGTACATCAGTGCAACTCACAATGTTTACTTTCCTCATATCAATAAGAATATTGTAGCTAGTCATTTTTACAGCTGTAAAACTGGAGCTGTAGTTTATCTTGCTAAATGTTGCTGCTGCAAGAGTTTTTATGTAGGAAAGACTGTTAAAATGTTATCACAAAGAATATACGCGCACTATTTATCCATTAAAAAGAAATATTTCACCAATGCTCTTGATAAGTATGCATGACAATGTATTAATTTTAGGAAGTTTTCCTTTTTTGTCTTAGAAGCTGTGTATCAGAATGTATTTGTTCAAAGCTTCAATAATGTTCTTGAAAGTAGAAATGGCAGATCTTGTTCCTAGGGTTGCCACCTTTTCAAATGCCCAAAGTGGGACATTTTTGGTACAAACATCAGATTTTGCAGTGCAAAACATACCCACGGCCAGTACAAAGGACAGAACTTCACTTTTTTTCCCAAATAAAAGATTATTCTTGTAGCATTTTAGTTGCTTATTGTGGTTTTTTATAACATTTAGGTGTTTCAGATACAGAATAACTGTTTGATGCATCTATTACATAAAATATAGGAAATATTTTAGTCCTTAAATCTCAGGATATTTGCCATTTTTTCAATTTTTTTTGCAGGACACAACTGCCCAAAGAGGGACTGTCCCTCGCAAAGTGGGACAGGTGTTAACCCTACTTGTTCCAGGCAGATAAAGGGCCTGGGTTAAATGAATTTATAAATATCAAATTTATATTAAGAAGTAAACGTATTTAGGGTCTGTTCTTTCATTTGTACTTTTTAATTATCTGTCCCTTTAACCAGAGTTTTTTTGAGATAATTTATTAACAAGATGGCTTTTCTTATTGGTCGATGTTGTTTTAAATGAGCACCCATTATGTCCTTTTCCAGTATTTAAACTTACAGTGAATGTAAATATTACTTTCTGGTGACATTCTTATATTATTAAGGAATGAAAGTGTTTAAAAATCTACTGTGGTATTTTAGCAGCTTGTTCACCGTTTTTATTTAATCTGCCAGAGCAGATGATAGTTTAGCCAGGGGGGAGAATTTCAGAGTTTTCTATATGTGGCTTGAGCCAAGTTTCTGCAAGAATAATGTGTGGGGAATAATGAGTGATCCGAGAATGAAATTCATAGACTGTTTACTATACATTGAATATTCATGGATATGATTTCCAGATTTTTAGTAGATAGTGTTACATTAGAAGAGGGAAGTGGGTGGAGAAGAGAGGCAATCGGAACTTGAGTTTGGGTGGACATCTCCGCATAATGTGATCTTTTACAGTATGCATACACTAGTGAGGGTTTAGGTATGTTAGTGTTAAATTTAAATTTTACCACATATGAGTTGGGAGAAGGGTTAAAAATGTTATATCTGAAAAGCAGATAGGGATGTAAGCCAAATAATTTAGAAGCAATAGTGATAGTGAATGGCTGGCAAGTGACACAGGCAGTGTGGGTAAGAGCAGGGGAGTGAGAAAGGTATGCAATAGGTATCATATCGCATGTAAGGTGTGATAGTTGTAGGAGAAGATGTGTGGATAGAAAGATGAGGAGCGTATTTGTTGTGTGTTAGAAACAGTCTTCAGGACAGTGATGGAGAATAAAGGGTATGTGTAGAGATGATTAACGTTATAAAAGGAACTAAAAAGAATTTCTTTTCTGTTAATGTATGCTTGCCCATGTCTTAAGTGATAATCTAACACAGGTGTTTAACAGAAAACAAGAAGAGGGTTACCTTGTCCTGTTTCTAGTATCATTTTGGCTGAGGTGCATATTTTAAATATTTGATAAGGCAGCCACGGTGGTGCAGCAGTTAGCATTGCCGCCTCACAGCAAGAGGTTCTCCGGTTCGATCCTCAGCTGGAGTGCCTTCTGTGCGGAGTCTGCATGTCCTCCCTGTGGTCGCGTGGGTTTCCTCCGGGTGCTCCGGTTTCCTCCCACATCCCAAAGACATGCTGTAGGTGGATTGGACACTCTAAATTGGCCCTAGGCATGAGTGTGTGCCTTCTGTGGAAGGTTGGGTGCCAGACTGGCAACTCGACACTGTAAAACTCCGCTGCCAATCACGAGCGGACAGGTGATCCACTGTGGTGACCCCTAACCGGGAAAAGCTGAAAGAAGAAGAAGTTCCAGGAAACAGTTTTCAGTGATGAGGTGTTTTTATTATTATTTTTATTTTATGTATTTTACAATATTTTTGTGAACATACATATGTATTTATATTTTATACTGAACACTTTATGTATATTGATATGTTTTTAACAAGTGTTTTTATATGTGTGTCTTTTTAAATACTATACTGCATGCTAAGTGATGTCAATAGATTTTACTATATAAGGTGTGGTTATTATCTGACTGAGTACACCTGATGAAGCATTGGTGAAAGCGCTTGTGTCTCTTTGTAATAAACCAGTACTGCTACTGAAGATTTTTTTATTGCTTTTTTACCTTTTTCTTTGAACTGGAGCCATACCTCAGTCAGTGTTTTTGGATACTTATTCGTTGGTGTTACTGGGGTTCCTGTTTGGTGTGGATTTTTGCTTCTTGTTTATAAATGTATGTTTTCTGAATGTTTTGAACTCAAAAGCTAATGCTGCTTTATTCCGTCTGAATTCAGTGTCTAAGTAGTTAATAAAGCTACTAGAAGTATTTCAACACAATCACTTTGACATTCAAAATCACTTTTAACTCAAACAAACAAAACTAGCACCTAACCATTTAGCTTATCAGACACTATGTATAAATTAATCAATTAATCAATAAATTCATTACATGATTACATAAACTGAATAAAAAAAATATACACAAGGTAAAGCATTTGTAAACAAATAAATACATTGTAATAAATATGCCATTAATAATTAATTGTTGATGTCTTTCAGCTGAAAAGTCTGAAAAAATATAAGTTTAATTTTTTAAAGTATTTTTAAAACATTTAATAACAATGCAAGACACTGGCAGACAAACATTATTAAAATCTTTAATGCATTAGGGTCCTGATTCTGGCACTGCCTAAAATGCATTGTCACTAAACTAGTAATAACTCTGTTGTGTATAAAGGTTCATAGATTCATAGAAGGTTACTAGGCTCTTACAAGTCTAGCCATATTTGTCCTGAGTTGCCCCAGTTGTTGGTAGTTAGGTGAGTGAAGTTCGCAGAGGTAAGGGTCTATGGTAGTTAATACTGACATCCTCTGTCCAGGAAGGACATGGGCACCACCCCAGGAGTGAATTTGCGGTCACCCAGTCATTGATCTAGACTGCGTTTGAAGAGGGTCAGGGAAGGGTTCTGTTTCACGTGAATCAGACGCTTGTTCTAGAGAAGTGGCAGTGTCTGGGAGATGGATCTATCTCTCCAGCATGACCTGTTCATCAGAGGCTACGTTAAGATCCCTGAAGTGAGTGATCCTCGTGAAGTTTGATTTACGGATGTATAGCACTTCCATCAGGGCTGGGTCACCCCTTAGCAACCTGTAGGAGACAAAATACAGTTACAGGGCTTTTTGGCCTTTCCAAGTAAGACTTGTTTTGTGTACCCTGTAATTTCTTGGTGAGAAACATCTGTGGTCTCCCCAGTTGCTGCAGGCATCTGGTGAAGTACATGCTAAAGGAAACATCGTACTCAATTATTGGTCATATGAGGGCTGAGTACAATGGAATTATAAATCCTTAGTTCTAAATGCAGTGCCTTTACTTATAAGATGTGCCACATAGAAGAATTTCCTTACTACTGTGAATACGTGGTGGTCAATGTTCAGATTGCTATCACCCAGAGTTCCCAAGTCATGTACAACTGGGTCTACACTTAAAGGGGTGCTGTCTATAATGTAATTAGCAGGATGTCAGCTTTCCCAAAGGGAATAATAATGCATTTTTTTCATTTAGCTTTAATCTGTGGCTCTGGTTCCAGTCATTCATCTGCGTTAACCCTGTCTGCAGTATATTAATATCACTGGTGGACTCAATGACTGCTCCCAGTTTGCAATTGTCGGTGAACTTGGTCAGCCACAGGCCACCCAAATTTGTCTGGACCTCTGAGAAATAAATTCTAAACAGTAAGGGGTCCAGCTGGTGACTGGTCTTTTGCTCGAGGTGAAGTCACCCACTTTGACAGCATGTGTCCTGTCAGTGAGCCAGTTGGCTACCCATCTGGTAATGTAGGGATTAACTCCCAAATGGGAGAGTTTCTCTGCAATACCCAAGTGGAGAATTGTGTCAAATGCCTTGGATAGGTCAAAATAGGTGGCATGCACTCTCTTTCCCTCATCCAGGACCTTGGTGACTTTCTCCAAGAAGTCAACCATGTTTAACAGGCATGATCTACCTTTAACAAATCTGAACTGGGTTGGGTCCAGAGTTTGGAGACTGCCTATGTCTTTGTTAATAAGGTGCATAATGATTCTTTCCATGGCCTTGCAGATGAGGCTATTCAAGCTTATGGGCCCATAATTCCCAGGGCAGGTTGATGGTGCCCCTTTGTGTACAGGGATTACTACTGCTGTCCTCCATTCTGCCAGAACCTAGCCAGTTCTCAGGCTGTGGTTAAACAGGGATTCATTTGGGTAAGTTGTTTGAAAGGCAACATGGGATGTTGTCTGGTCCCTATTGATGCCATGTTTTTGGCCTTGGAGAGCACCAAGATAACCTGTTTTCTTGACATAATAGGCTGAGGAATGATGGCAGGAATACTTTGGGGGATGCCTGGAGGGGATAGGAAGGTGATGTTTGCTCCAAGTCTGTCAGCTAGCAGGTTGGCCATTATCTCTAGTTGAGTGTGGGTGGTGCCATCCATAACCAGTTCAGTGCGTAGCTGGGTATTCCCTTTTAGATTTCGGATGTAGTTAAAGAATGCCTTGTGATTATCCTTAGCTAGTGAGGTTATTTTTGCTTTGTAATTAGCTTTGGAGGACTTGACAAGATCTATATTTTTTTAAGCTAGAGAAGGATTTCTTCCTCTGCTGAGCCAGTTCCCTCTCGTTCCTGGACATTAGTTTCCTTCTCTTGTCATGTAGCCTGTTTATACTAGAGGTTCACCAGGGTGGCTTGTTTTTATGGCAAGACCAGGTTTTAATATGTTCAGGTACAGCCGATTCCATACAACTGCTTAAGGCTTATACAGGGCATTGGTGTACACCTCTGCATAGGAATCCATGTTATCTGCATTTGGGTGGGTTTGAAACTTCTTATGCCATCACTTAGTAGGAGGCAATTTGTCTTTGAAAAATTCTTAAGAGTTTTTGAGCTTGATGGGGTATCTGGTCTCATACTTACATCAAACAGGACTGATTTATGGCCTGATCTTACCATGGAGGACAGCACACGAGCGCGGGGGGGGGGGGGGGTGCAATGCCTCTCATGTTAGAGACTCTGTCCAGGACATTTGTGCCTCTTGTGAGTGTGCTGGCTAGCTGTTCCAGAGCATTTGCATTGACAAGGTCCAAGAACCTCTGAGCCAGCATGTCTGTGGTCATGTATGTTTCCCAGTCCATGGTAGGATAATTAAAATCACCCATGAGTAAGGTGTTGGGCTGTATGGCAAGTGACTCCAGTAAGTCCAGGTATGCTTTTTCTGTTTCATAGTGGAGGATCTATAGCTAACTATGATGTGACAGGGGGGCTTTGCCCATAGTTAATTGGACATGGAGTAGCTCAAGAAAGTCATACTGTTTGACCAGTCTCTAGGTGCACTTATCCTTGACAAAGATGGATGCACCTCCCCTTTGGTTCTTTCATGCTCAGTTTGTGGTCTGAACATATGGAAACCACTGTAGCCCTGTATGGCTGGGGTGCATTCTGTGCCTTTGAACCATGTTTTGGTGACTGCACAGACTCCAGCATCTTCCAAAGCGAGGAGTGCTTCCATGGAGCCCAGTTTTTTGTTTAGACTCCTAGCATTAAGCAGGAGTACCTTGAGTTTGTCTAGAGAGGATTTTGTTATGTTGGGAGGTTGCCTATTTTGCCACTGCCTAAAAAAGGCACAGTAGGGATGGCTAATGTCTTTGCCAATATCCAGAAGCGTAGAGGAGACAGGTGCAGATCATCTGTGGCAAAGCAATGTGATCTGTAGATCCTGTCTTCCCAGGCTGACAGGTATTGGATTCCCTTGGACTGGCACTAGAAGCTAAGCCAATTGTTAAAGTCAATCATTTTTTGTTTGTATTGTGACATCATCATTGGCGAAGGTAGAATGCTGATTAAGGCTAGGTTTATATCTGCGTGTAACACATAATCTGAGAACTCAGTCATGTCTCTCTTCCTATAGTCCAGTGAGGTACATCTCAAGTCATTCACCCCACATGGACTATGACAGAGTCATACTGGTACTTGTGTTGAGTGACTTGAGTGCTTGAGTGACTTGATGGATCCTGGCAGCTGACAACCAGCTAACTATAACCCACTCCTTATCTAGCCTGTGGGGAACATCTGCGTGTCTCACAATGGTGTCATCTATGACCAATACATTAGATTTTCTGGTGTTATGCTTTATGGCCTGATTTGCTGAGACGCTGGTGTGTATATTGTTATATGTTGTGGTTGTTTTTCTGCATTATTATGTGTGTAAGTGGTTTCTGTTTGGGAGGCCACTGATCTTTTGGTAAGTTACTAGTGAGTACCTCCAGATATATGGGTTTATGTGTCATATCCTTATTTAGAGTGGGAAGTGCATGTGTGTGCTGACAACCTGCTTGGCATTTGATTTGTCCTTGTGCGAGTCTTGCCTCCAATTTCATAGTGTAACTATATCTATCACATGAAGTATTTGTTTGTTTCAGGAGTAAGTGGTTGTCAGTATGCATGAGACAATTGCTACATTGTATCAGGATGCCCACATCTATCAGACTGGCCAGAGAGATGATGAACAACTGCCTGGCCATGATAGCAGGCTCTTACTGTATGTTTTATTAGGGAAGGGAATGGGTTAATGTGACAGGACTGTGCTGGTATTGCCGAGAATACAAGCGGGAACTGTAATTTGTGTAGGCTAAGGCTGAGCATTATGGCAACGTTGCTCAGTGTGCAACCGAGTTGTTCCTAGAGCAGCAGAAAAGCTTGGACAGCTGTTTAGGGAAAAACTGAGCTTCCAGGCTATTGCGTCTATACAAGGGCACTGCTAACCACTGCTACATGAAGAGCAACACCTCACAAATGTGAGGCTTATATATGAGTAAACAGAAACAAGTTTTAAGCTAACTCACAATCATGAAAGCACATGATAAGCTTTCCAACAGCAATCCCCAACTCAGACAGGTTAGATCAGCACACGTCTGCCACAAGAGTGCAGAAAAACACCTGCTTAATGTAGAATAGCTGGTTTGGACCCCAAGTGTAACAAGACCAAAGAAACTACATACAGCAGCTCAACAAATAACAATATAATACAAAGTAATTAATTACTTAAAGCAGCAGCAAACAGTACAGTTTTTTAAATTGCTAAAGTACAGTCACAGTATATAAGAATAATGCAAAACAAGACTTGGAGACCGTTTGTGTGCTTCCCTAGCTCAGACAGACCAGATAAACACCTACTACCACTAGATGAATAATACCAGTCCTCCTAATATAAAAGCACAGTAAATGAGTGTCTGGACTGAAATGCTACGACAAACAAACTTAAAGATATGGATACAGCAGTGTGTACTTGAAACAGCAAATAAAGGTGTGATTATTCAATAAAAGTATTTTGTTTTGTATAAATGAGCAAAGACTCACTCAATTTTACAGAATTTAAAAAGGGACTAAAAATAAGATAAGCTGATTAATAAGTCCTCCAGCCAATAAAACTACATTCAGAAATCTCGAGTGTTTCCTCAACTTAAGCAGACCAGACTACCTCCCAGTGCAGTAGATGAAAAATCCACTGACCTCTTGATGTAAAAACAGGTGCTTGTTAGAGTGTAAAAATATACTTCTTTATCCAGCAGCTAGCTAGATAAAGGTAACTTTGTTAAGCACATTTCTGATGTGAGAGTGCAGTTCATCGCTAATATGTTCTTGCACCCTTTTCTTTACTTGACAATATGTCAGTCCTATATACATTTTTTTCCCATGGGCACCAAAGTCCATAAACTACTTCCTCAAAATAACAGTTCCTACTATCTACTGGTCTAAAAAGTACCCATTAATATTTACCCTTGAACTATTAAGAAAAAAGGACAACAGTGCTCCCTTTGCATACTTTATTCACAACATCACCTCCATCCTATATACGCCTGTCACCAATACTCAGTGCAGTGTGTTAGGAAATTTTAAATTTCTGGAAGCTCAAATGATCCTCTGAAGTCACTGCATACAAATACTTTCTCAAAATACGAGTTATACCACCTCTCAAAGGGTACATAACAAGTCACAAAATAAACTTCATAATCTCTCTGTCCCCTCATATAAACTTTTGTGAGTACTGCCTGCCCGTATAATAACTCTCCCTTTTACATATTTTATCAATGCACTAGCAGTATTTGTTATGAAATGAAAAATCGACTGTTGCTGTTCAGTGTGTCAAAAACAATCATTTCTTCCTAACCTGTCTGCCTAAATAACACAAATCACTAATGGATCTCTTAAAAGAGTACTTCTTTAAATAAATCTAACTTATATAAAGGTCACTCTCCCTTGGAACCAGCAAGATGTTTGCAAACACAGAGGATGTAAGAGGTGCCTCATATCCAACCTCTTTGTTTGCTTCTACTGTTTTTACATTTTATTTATTTATTTGCAGTTGGTTTACCAGGATAGTTCATTGGGCCTAGAAGAACCCATTTTCAATGGAGTCCTGGGGAGAAAAGCTCCAAAAACAAACAATAATTACAAACAAAATTACAATCAAAGCTCTTGTTACAGTATGTACAAAAGTACTAGTAAAAACATTGCATTTAAACATTCAGTTTCTAAAGCAAGAATGACAATAAAAGTTTTGGTTTTACTAATTATAGATAAAATATTTCATTTAACAGAGACAATTTCTGCGATAAACAGTGTCATCGTTGTAAATCTAGAGTAGTTGTTTATGCATGGATTGATTCCTGCCAAAACCATGCATGGTTAGTATGTTGATGTTCATGGATGCACTGCAACAACTTTCATATGTCTGATGAATGAGTACACAGAGTAGGTAGAAGTAGGACGGGAGATGAGCAGTTGGGATTCAGACATCAAATATAAAAAATGTTATTCAATACTATTTACACTAGTGAGCAGATAGTAAAAATCTCTCTAGTACTAAAATCATTCCTGTGAGCTAAAAACTTCCTAACTAACTCAGTTTCTTCTTGTTGCAGAATACAAGTGCAGACAGAACTTATACAGTAAACTCTCAGTTAACTGGAACTCAAGCAACCGGCAAAAAAAAATCAAAAAAATAACAGTACAGTTTTCATGTGTTCCCTTTCTGTTTTCCTCCTGCAGAAACATACCTTATGTTTTTAGAGTTTTAGAGTTTTAAAAAGGAAGATATGAATAAATTCCCTCCCTCCCCAACCTAAGAACAAGTCAAACCAAACAAATAGTATAGGATACAGTATTAGTCATGCCTATTTTTAATAGTAACTCTCAAGCAACCAGAAACTACAGCTATCCGGCATCTACCAATCCCCATGGGTGCCAGTTAACTGAGAGTTTATTGTACTTGCTATAGCTAAAAATACTATGCTCTAGCCATCTTAAGATTAATCAGTAACTTCAGAACGTCACATGAGTCTTTAATGTGTGATGGAGCTGAAAAAACAAACTTTTCAGTTTTTTACCTAAGACGATAGCTAGTGGTTCATTTGTGAACCCCCTGCAAACACAATGAGATGAAAAGAAAGGTCATGAGCACCATCCACATATCTTTTAGGAAGACCAACAGTCCTCCTGTCGTAGGGTGATGCACCAGGAAAAAAAATCTGTGGTCAGTGGAATCTTCTGTTACCAAGTCAAGCAAAAGGCTGTCGACAAAGTTCAAAAAGTATCAATTAAACGAGTTTTCTGGCAACTTCAAGTATCTGTAAAATTACCATTCATTGTAGAATTGCATTGCTGGATCGTCATTATAACCATCTCAGCAATTTTATCAAACTTCATAAACCATATTTGTCAGAATTAAGAGGACTTTATGTTGATTATTAGTCAAAAATTAAATAAGGTTACTCAAGTGAGTATTTTAGAATTTGTCTGATGTTGTTTTTCAAAGCTTCAAAATTTGCAGAAAAACTCCTTAAAGGAAGATACACCAAGTGTACACGATACGTATTCAAGAAAATTCTTACCACATTTTTTGTGCTTTGTAGTCACTCAGAAAGAGTACACTAAGTATACATGTAGTGTACACTTTGTGGTAAGCTTTATGAATCCTGTTGATATTTAAAGCTGCAACAATATCAGTACGAAAACTAAAATTAGAAGGAAGAAAGTGTGGGTTATGTCTGTGTTGTCTGTTCACTCAGAACAGTGTACACTTAGTGTAGGCATTATTGAATCCTGGGGTTCTACAAAATGAAGTGCAAACTTAATTCCCCTAACAGAAGCTTCATTTCCTATGATCCTTTGTGATGGCACTCCTTCTCAGATTTAAAAAAAAAAGTATGTTTGGTTATGTTGGAATATAAACGATATTAGGTCGTGCATCCTTATTCTCACTGTTAACCCGTCCATGTCCTCTGCAATTCTACTGGCCACTCTTAGGCTGAAAACCTGTCTGCTAATAATGATTGGTTGTTGGTGCATGAAGAAGTTCCTGTGACTGGTCCACTAGGCAACATGATCCTTTTTTTTTTTTTTTTTTTTTGGGATGTAGAATGGTGATATACAAAGGATATGCAGTCATCTTAGCACTCTGCAGTAATCACTTAACCTCCCCAATAGGAGAATGTTAAGAAATGCCACAGAGAATAACAAATGCAAAAATAGCTGCATCCTGACATACACTTTGGATTATCACAGTATCAAAAATATTATTGAAGAAAACTGGGACATTGTCACAGGAAACCCTTTTCTGATTAACATCTTAGGTGAAAACCCATCATTTGTTTATAGGAAGGGCAGGAACATTAGACGTTTTGTTGAATTTAAACCTAGACCATATGAGAAAAGCACTAGAAGATGTGAAACTAATTGTACATTTTGTATATTTATACAGCAAGGTGATAGTTTTTATTGCCCTTATTTAAAGAAGATCATTATAACCAGTGCAGGGGGTGACTGTAACACTAAAAAATAATTTACAGGGCACAGTGCAATGAATGTGATGCATTCTATGTGGGCAAGACTGTAAATAAACTCAAGCAAAGGATTTCATGTCATCTGTCAGAAATCCGCTCTGGATGTAAAAATAATGCACTAGCCAAACACCTTTCTCTTCATAAAAGACACACAGGTTTTAAGTTCCAGATCCTGGACCATAAACATGGGTGATCTTGAAGGAGACATCCCGAATATTCTGGAGAACCATAAACTCATGTGGCAATTAAAGCTGAACTCTTTTAGGAAGCCTGGACTAAACTACTACTGTTCAATTAAAAGTGCACTGGAACTTAGAAAATTGCCACATTGTTTACATGACTAATTGTATATTATTTTATTCTACAAATTGGTTTTAAATACCATTTTAAATCAGTTGTAATTTAAGTGTATATTTTGTTTCCATCATCATACATACATTTTTCTGGTTCTTTTTCCACTTTATTCTAAATGACATTAATAACAACACTAACTAATTATACAATAATATTTTTATAGATAGTTTTTAGGGTTCTTGTACACAGACCTGAAGAAGTCTAGAAGGACGAAAGTGATCTTTGTTAACAATAGGTTATGAAAATAGAATATGATTTTTATAATTGATTTTTTACATGCAAAGTATATATGTATATATTAATATATATTTTTGATTGCCAAATGGACTAAGGTTGATATATTTCCAGCCATGTAGTATATTGTCTTGGATAAAATCACAGACTTAATAATCTACTTAATAATCTGGTTAAATAAGAGGTACCACATCATTATACATTTTATTTGAAGTACATGAGGGTTATATTATTATGACAGCTACTAAGTAGGGCAGGACCAGCTCGAATGTCACACTGATGGGGGAAGGGATGTGAATTTAACATGTGTACCAATAACACTTTGTTTTACAGCACAATAAACCACTCCCATGCCTGATAAAAAGTGTATATATATATATATATATATATATTTAGAAAGCTTGCGAGGAAATTATTACTCTATTTTTGTTTTACTTGAATCGCTTGTCGTGTACTTAATAAAGGATTTTCGACTGGAAACAGACTGCCTGCCTTGCTTGGATTGCATTCGAATACTTAGTAATTCTGTTATATATTTTTTATTATTTTTTTACTTAAGATGAGTCTAAGTTCACTGCTTCTACTACTTTTGTCTGATCTGATTAATATACAGTGATTAGAGATATATGGACTGAAAATCTTCCACACATAGAAGTTTCTTACACTGTTTTGTTACTAATAAATGCTTGCCTACACATGCACCATCTAAAAAAAAACATATCCCCTCGAGCCACATGCTCTAGGGATCTAAACCTCACCACAACAATAAATAGGACATGCTAGAGGGATAGATTCCTGTCCCAGAGACTTCCCATGCTTTGGAACAAGATTCCAATCTACATTAGGCAGAGCTCCCCGCTAACACTCTTCAAGAGAAACCTTGACGAGTGGATGGGAAACAGAAAGTTTACTCCGGGGATCACTTCAGTGGCTCTGCTGGACAGAGGCACAGGGAACTAATCTAAGGGGGTGGTGAAATCCAACACATTCTGGCTAGGCTTATAAATGCCTTCGGGCAGATAGCCTAGTACCTACCTATGAACCTACAGTGATAATTTTTAACTCGGACCCCGTGGCCACCTTAACCACTTTTAATTGTGGTACAGCAATGAAACAGGTATAGAGGACAGAACACTCTCAGAATCCATGTATAGTTTAGGTATGATGATATTACCAGCTGCAAATGGATACTTATATACCAAGTCCTAAATGGCCATTTCTCTGAATATTCCTTTTTTCCAAACTATGGTGATCTCAGAATTTATATATATATATATATATATATATATATATATGTGTGTGTGTGTGTGTGTGCACACACACACACACACACACACACACACACACACACACACACACACACACACACACATATTTATTTATCATTTGTTGACCGTGTGTGTGTTCCACAGAGCCTATTTTCACAGATGCATGTCTTGAATGTGGGAGTACCCGGAGGAAACCCACACACAGGAGAACATGCAACACACAGAAGGCACACCGAGAATCGACACAAGTTTGCTGTGAGGTGACAATGTTAACCACTGCACCACTGTGATACAGAGAGGCTTGCCCTCTGCAAAAAAATGCATTTTTGGGATTTTTTTGTGGGTCTGCATTTACTTGAATAGGGAGCCTTCTAGCTCCCTTAAATGCTCTTGTATATCACTGCCTGTCTTCCTAAGAGGCCTATGAACGAGTTCACATTCTATCAATGTGCTTCTTTAAAGTGCACTGCTGATGTCTTTGATCTCCCTTCAGACCAAGAATCTTTAAGATCCTCCTAGGTGTTGTATCATATATAGTACAGAAGGTGCATTTTCTTATATGGTTATTGTGCTTCAGTTTGCCTTTAGGGGCTCAGGATGTACTACTATGTGTGAGTATGACATTAAGGGGTGGACTTTTCCTACATGTACTGTTTAGTAATATACACTGGAAACACCAAAATACAAGTCTGAAGTGATTTCTTCCACTTAGGCATCTCAAGATGTATATGCAAAATGTCAGGGCCTTTCATTTGGACAGAAGCACTACATAACTGTACAAAATAACATTTATTCCATGTGATACTATGCTTGTTTGAGTTTAATGTATTTTCTTATATCACATATATATTTTATTAAACATCGGGCCAAGGCCATAGCAAAATTATAACAGCATGTGCTAAATACAGACAATAATCTACGGACTAGAAAAATTAAGTACCAATAATTTCATCCACTGCCACTTGTAGTTGTACATCTAAGCAGCTTTAAAGATCCATTTTGAAATACCTAGCATATATATCCAAGCTGACTTATCTTCTGCATATCTGAAATGATACCTTAAGCACAGTAATTCAGAATTTGCATTATAATAAATAATAAAAAACATTTTTGGGAAAAAAAGAATTTGCATTATATCAGGCACAAGCAGAGCATTGCTGAAAGGAATATCTTTGATTAAGAAAGCGTCTCTACTTTGACATAGTGAACTCTATGAATGCTTTACTAATATTATTAAAGGACCACCGCTGCCTTCACACGTACCTTTACTAATATTATTAAAGGAGTACCACCGCTGCCTTCACACGTACCTTTACTAATATTATTAAAGGACCACCGCTGCCTTCACACGTACCTTTACTAATATTATTAAAGGAGTACCACCGTTGCCTTCACACGTACCTTTCCTACTATGTTTGGTTAAGTAAGGCACTGTCCTTGAGGTGTCATTAGGCCCTCATAAGCCTTGTCATTACATTATAATAAAATAAAAAGCTTTGGAACAACTACACTAAGTACTGATGGCCACGTCATTTAGTATACTATGAACACAAACAATGAAACGGGAGGTCATTAGGCCATACCTGATCTGATTATGGCCAGGAAACCTTGCTCTCTGCAAGAGACTAAAAACCTTTGCTGGAGCTGAGGTGGTGCTGCCTTAATGTTGAAGAAAAGCTGACTTACTATGATACCTCTAGTCAAAAAAGATGCTCTTTTCACAGGTCAATTACTAAGTCTCACCATGAAATAGGGAACAATGTCAAAACAGTTTGTGAATTCCAACAATTTAATTCCTGCTCAAGACGCAGTTTACAGTGCTTATTTCAGGGCTTTCTTATGCAAAGTACATCAAAGGCCATACCCAGCTATGCAATCTGAGAAATGTAATGCAATCATCTATTTACAAAAATCACAAACTGTTGGCTATAAATCAGTGATTTTAACACTTCACTCATCATGACATCCTGGTGCACACGGTGGTGCAGCGGTAGCATTGTTGCCTCACAGCAAGAGGTTCTTCCATTCGATTCTCGGCTGGAGCGCCTTCTGTGTGGAGTCTGCATGTCCTCCCCGCTGTTGAGTAGCATTCGAAAGACATGCATGAATGGGCATGCCTTCCTTGAAGGTTGGGCATCGGGCTGGCACCTTGGCACCATAAAAATCTACTGCCAATCATTAGTTGACCAGAGTTCTACTGTGGCGACCCCTAACCGGGAAAAGCCAAAAGAAGAACAACACCTCACTGTGACATCCTGGTATTAGAAAGTGTGTTTTATTATAATAGCAGATTTGTGAGAACAGTTTATTCCCTGAAGAATGAATGTGTTTCCAGAAATAGCATAGCATCATTTGTTATTCATATGAAAGGGTTTGAAACAGAGCTGTCTGACATGCAAATACAAAAAGCATCTTTCTCAGTGTAACGTATTGGTTGGTCCAGTACGTGTTGTATTTTTACTTTTTATGTACTTACACACACACACATGACATCTGCATGATGTCAACATGTATATAACCTGATAGTACAATTACTATGTAAAATAATTATTTAATGAGTACATATAGAAGTGGTTTCAATTAACGCATCTGCTTCCACCCAGGTCTCCTCTACAAGTATGGTTTGACTACCTGGTCATGAAAATGCAAAATAAATACAGAGGCAGTTTGTGAATAAAAGCAAAAAAACATTGCAACAGGTAAAGCGCCACAGATATTATAAGCAGGAAGCAAATGGAATGCAATCCATCACATATCTGACTGGAAAGTCTGTAGGTATGTAATTGTTGCTGGAAGGGATCATGAAAGGTTGAATGATATTACAAGCATGATACTTAGAGGTTTAGCTGTCATTTTCTGGCAGGATATAACATAATTATTTCAGGAGCTTCGGGCCACACATTCTGTGTTACCTTCCCACGACCACCTCAGACGACTCGAGGATCCTATTAACTTTGAAGAGGAGTCACACAGGGAATTCTCCTTTTAATTAGCACTTTTAGTTGAAATGCATCAGAAATGGAAGAAAGCCAGTAAACTAACACATCACCACCTCTCATTTGCTGACAAAGTCTGTGACTTCAGAGAAACTAAAAGACAAATAAAAAGGGAGAGAAACCATTTGTCATGCACTATGTCATGATTTTTCAGCACAGAAGTAAGAAAACAAGGCACTGGGAGGAAAAAAACACCACAGGGAGCTAAAAATCAAGACTGTACATGCTATAGGTGGAATATAGTTTGCAGCCACAATTGTAACACTCATGTTTCTACCCAGTACTTCTTCAAAATGGCTTCATCATGCATTTGTGATTCCTGCTTTAGCAGTTCCACAGTCAAACACACCTGTTGAAAACTACAGTGTAAATTACTTATTAGGGCAAAACAGACAGCTATACAACTCACACAGTATTAAATTTGACTCAAAAATTACACTTTTTACTGCAATATCAACAATCCTTAAAAAAAAAAACACTGAATACTTCATGAGGAAGTTTAGGAAGATGAAAGATAATGTATGCATAATATATTTTCAATAAGGTACAACTTAATATGTATCAATTAAACAAAACATAACTATTACTATCATTATCATAGGAGTATTATTTTACATTTAGGGTAAGTACATTTTGTTTTTTCTCATGTCCAGCCTGGCAAAGAGTGTTTGGGAACAGACTGCTTTGTCAAGGCCTCTCTTTCTCCACCCTCCTGCCTTATTGGCAGGCAGACCTAGTAGAGAAAGGGCTTTAGTTAAGAAGGGAGTGTCAGGTATCAGACACAAGTAGGAAGACATTAGGTTTCAGTGTGACAGGTACTGTGGGAAGCAGAACAGTAAAAAGGAGATAAGGTCTTGAGGGTACTTAACAGAGTATAGACGTCATTCTGGCTTTTCTCCACAAACCATTGAAGGGGACAGTTCCCACTTTAATATTAAGGCAGTCAAATCATTTTGTTGGCAGGAAGTTGCTAGGAAGAGACAAGTCAGTTGGGAAGACAATTATTCTCTTGGGTCCCTATAGCAAGGTGAGGATTCATTCTCCTTGCATTAGGCTTCAGGGATCTGAGCTCTGACTGTCGTTCGTCTGGTCAGGATAAACAGATGAATGGTTGTGGGTTGGATTGAAGCAGCTTTATTACATACTCTCTTAGCAGGTGAGCCAAGTAAATTGTCACGGGTATATTGCTGAGATTAAGCAAATTCAAGAAAACATCGGTATTGTCATACTTTGACCTCTTGACCTCTCTAGTAATTGCTTTGTACTTTGTACTGCACGTTCAGCTAGGCCGTTTGACTGTAGGTACTCAGGCTGGTAACATGGATAAAGTCCCACTCTTTTGCAAATTTCTGAAATAGCTGACTGGTAAACTGGGCACCGTTGTCAGAAATAACTTTGTGTGGACATCCATGGACTGAGAAATGACGTTTCAACGTAGTAATGACAGTACGTTAGGATAGGTAGCAGATTAATCTCGAACCAATTCGAATAACAGTCTACCAGCACTAAGTAATACTGACCATTCCACTCGAATATGTCAGTGGCTTCTGTTGACAAAGCTAGTTCAGGAATCTGGCTTAGCTAGAGTGTCTCCTTTTGCAAATACAGCTTAGAGCTATTGCATACTGAACGAGATGAAAGCACTTTATCAATGTCTTTTGATAGTGAAGGCCAAAATACTAGTCCTCTCGCCCTTCTTTTGGTAGCTTTGGAACCTGGGTGGCCACAGTGCAATATCTGAATATATTCCTGTTGTAAGGAAGTAGGAACAATAACTTTAGGACTTTTGAAAATGATACCATCTTCCATCAGCATCTCATCTCTGTAAGGAAAATAAGGTTGCACTTCTGTTGGTACACAAAATTGCTTTGACGGCCATCCAATATTGATGAAGTGGTTGAGCTTTTGCAAAATTGGATCAGTCTTTGTACAATCTCTTAGCTCATCAAGTCTTGTGCAGAAAAATTATGCACTTCCATGACATCAAAGTCAAAATTCTCCACACCAAGCCTTTTCTGTGGTTTTTCTGGGTGATCTGGATAAGATGTCAGCCAGATAAAGAAGTTTGACTTTTGTATAGACCATTTTGAAGTTGTACTTTTGTAATCTCAGCATCATTCTTTGTAGTCTTGCTGGAGCTGTATGCATAGGTTTCTTTGAAATAGTGACTAGAGGTTGATGATCAGTCTCAGTATGGATAGCTCGGCCATAAATATAATCATGGAACTTTCGAACATGCGAACACAATTGCCAAATGTTCCTTCTCAATCTGAGCATACTGCATCTCAATTTGGGTAAGAGTTCTAGATGCATAGGCTACTGGTCTACCCTCTTGAAGAATAACTGCACCAAGTCCGAACTTTAACATTGCAGGAAAGAATTACTGGTTTGTGGACATCATAGTATCTTAACATAGGTGGACTGGCAAATTTCTGTTTCAGGTCATCAAATGCTCTCTGGTGATGTTCCAACCATGACTAGGTAACATGTTTGCATGTCACCTCTCTTAAAGGCACTGATAATTCACTAAAGTCTTGTATGAACTTGCCCAAATAGTTAACCATACCAAGAAAATGCTGTAGGACTTGGACATTGTCTGGAGCTGGCATCTCAAGAACCACTGTTTGTTTGGAAGGATCTTGTCATAGGCCTGAATGGTAAATAAATGACAGACGTAAATAACTTCTGCTAGCCTCAATTTACATTTCAGAGGATTGAGCTTTAGATTCACTTCACGTGCTCTTTCCAGAACTTTCCTCAGATTTCTGTCATGCTGTGCTTCACCATTGCCTCCAGCTATTAAATCATGTACATAGCACATGGATAGGCTGAAAAAATTTGCTCCATTACATGCTGAAAGACTTCACTGTCAGAATTTATTCCAAAAGTTATTCTGATACATCTGTATCTACCAAATGGTGTACTGAATGTAGTCAGTAGTGAAGATTTGTGGTCAAGCATTACTTGCCAAAATGAACTCTTTGCATCCAAGACAGAAAAAACAGTGGCACTTGGTATGAGGGCAGCGACCTCCTCGACTATATGCATAGGATGATGGGGTCTCTTTAATGCTTTTTTAAGTCTCGTGGGTCAATACATATCTGATTTCATCTGAGCTTTTCGTATGAGTGACTACCATGGAAGGCACCCATCCAGCTGGTTCTGTAACTGGACAAATCACACCTTGTTGCACCATTTTATGTAACTGGACTTTGATATAGTTATCGGAACTCTTTTCACTTGTCTGACCACTGGACTGACCTCTGGCTCTAATTTCATGGAGTACACAACTGGAAGTTTACCAAGCTTGTCTTCAAAAATATCAGCATACTCTGTGAAAATAGTATCTGTAAAACTGTTACTAGGACATGTGGTTACATGATGGACTTCTTTGGTAAAAAAAAGCAGTTTCATTTTTAAACTGTCTCTGAGACCTAATAATGACTGTACAGGTCTTTTAACTACATAAAATTGCAAGCTGCAACTGTTTCCAGCTGAATAGCATGAAGGCACTACTGAGCCTTTGGTTTAAATCTCTTCACCTCCATAAACAACAGGCTTTGCACAGTTAGTCAAATTAAGATGTTCACCACCTCTTACTCTAGAAAATATTTCTGCAGACATAACATTGCACTTTGAACCAGTGTCCTCTTTTAGCTCTGTGGGTTTACCATTAATCAGGACAGTACAAAACACTTAATTTTTTGCCAACAAATCTACTGCATTAACCTTTTCGCCAACCACTGATACACCATCTACATAGAAAGTAGAGTTGCAGCTTTCTATATGATCAACTTGCTTTCTTGAGTAACCTTTCTTAATAAATGAATGAGGTTTGCTTGATTTACGAAGCTTTTGAAAGTGGTTCCATTTTTTACACTTGTGGCATTGCTGACCAAATGCTAAGCACTTTTCTCTTTTGAACTTGTGATTGGCACCACAATTACGACATTTAACAATGAGACTTGAATTGGGTTTTTCTGACTCACCCTTGTGTTGCACTGAGCATGTCCATTTTACTGAGCTAGTCGTAGAACTTGCTTGAAGGTACAGGCTCTCCCTGAAAACCCTGCAGGGGCTGCAACTGCTATGCACTTAGGCATGTTTCTTTTAGCCATGTGCTGCATGCAGTCTACATTTGTTTTAGAGGCTGCTAAAACCATGCTTTTATCATATATGTGTGCCTTTCTGTAAGCTCATGTATTTGACAAATCTCTATGGCTTTGCTCAACATTAAATCACTGTCTCAAAGCAAAATCTTTCTCACTGCAGAATTATTAGCAGCACACGCAAGCCTGTCCTTTATCAACTTGTCTTTCAAATCACCAAATCTGCACATTTTAGCTTTGTTTCTCAAGTCAGTAATATAAGGTGCAAATGTTTCTCCTGACTTTTGGTCTCTTGTATAAGTGCCTTTCCAATGTAACATTTGTCTGCGGGTTACACATTTCTCTAAATTTACTCTTCAAGCACTTAGGATCATCCCTTGATTCAGCTTGTACAACAATATGACAGTTTCCCCTTCTCCTGCATATGCTGCTGGTGTATACACAAATGAATGCCCTCTTTCAATGGCTTCTGACCCCACTAGAATAAGCAGAATAAATGCCCTTGTACATGCATCTTTATCAGAAAAAGCTGCTTGTATGAAAATATTGTATTCCTGCTTAAATACTCTCCAATTCTCTGAAAAATTACGATCAAACGCAAGTGGATTGGGTCTGAAAAATGCCTCTGCCATGCCAACACACAGAAATAAAGACCCTTGGAATTATGTAAGAACATACACACATATACATCAGAAATGTATGCCAGAAACTTGTAATTATGCTCAACAGCACAATAGACTTTTCAAAATAAATCTCTGTAGCACAAGAACACTTTGAAATCATTCAACTTTGCGAAACCACTCTTATCAGTATAAGAAACACTTTGAAATTACTGCATTTTGCAAATAAACTGTACACAGCACAATAAACTTCTTGAAATTATTGTACTTTGTGAAATAACTCTGTACATTGTAAGAAACACTTTAAAATGCCTGCACTTTGTGAAATAACTGTACTTTGCACAATAAACTCTTCAAAATAATTGTACTGTAATAAAGCACACACTGCAAACACTTTGCAAACTCTGAGATACTTCAAACAACTCTAGCTATACTTTCAATAGCTTTAGTCAATGCATAATAGCAGCTCATATCAAAAAACATGGTCACTTACTAAAAACATGCAGTTTCTTTGCTTTTCCGTGCTCATTTTGCCCTTTTATTGTACTTGTTATACTCATTTGACTTTTAACATGCTCGTTAATACAAATCAGAAGTAATTCTGAACACTCTCATAAGCATTTCAAATAATTCTATCAAATGTCATGGTTTCAAATATTTCATTTAATCAGTGATGTGTTATGTGTTTTAGTATCATTTTCTTTATGAAATAAATCATTTATGCGAATTTTAATTACCTAAAGTTTGTTTCTGACCTTTTTTAATCATTTGAGCAGGTTGGGATGAGGCATTACTCTATATACCTCAATTTCTAACTGTGCACCTCATGGCTCAACTTCTGTCTTCTTTCTGGCTTCTTCTTGCTCAGACATCTTTGTTTTGACACCATTGTCATTTAGGCAAGCCACTTCTAACACTATGTCATTCACATATCCCGTTTCTGACACCATGTTGCTCGTCTGGTCAGGATAAAACAGACGAACAGTTGTGGGTTGGATTCGAGCAGCTTTATTACATACAAACACATCAGGATTGAGGCTTTGTAACTTAAACTTAAATAAACTTTTAAACAGACTGACTATTGCATTCATACATGTTAACACTCTGGCTGTTCATTCAAAATAGCACTGCTGCCTGCATGTGCTCTCTATTTATACGCATGTGCCCTCATTTGAAATGCTTCTTAAAGTCACAACACACACTCTGATCTACAATGACTTCTCTTTACAAGCTTTTGGGTGACTTCCAACAACAGTTTGATAAGATAGCTGACGTTTCTTATTTAGTATGGGTAAGGTTCAAGCACAACCTTCCTTAAGTGTGAACAGGGCTATAATACTTCAGCAATTATGGAGGGTAAGAAATTGATACTCAATTATGAGTAAAGTGATGAGTTTTTGGTTGAAATACATAGTAGAATGGGAGGACACTCCCCATCGGACAGGGCCTTTAACTCTTCTGGAACATTTGATGAAAGCTGGGGAAGTAATGCTACCTTCTGTACATGCTGTTGAGCTGAGCACTACAGTCTTTGCAGTCTCAGTTAAATTGATGAAATGTTTTTTGGTTTCATATATTTGTTAACTGTGTAAAAGCTCAATGGGCACACATTTTCATTTTTAGGGATAATCCAGGTTCACTGCCTGTTTCAGTCACTTGTTAAGAGTCACAAAGCAGGCAAATGGAGGTGGAATTAATCACCCCCTGCACATCTGGATTACAGGAAGCTGTTCAATTACTGGTCAGATCCTTAATAATATGCAGTAACTGCCAGATCCCTAAAGAGTGATTGTCAGTCTACAAAATTCATTGAAGACACATGCTACAATTGTTATGGACAGGGGCTTTGTGCCTTTCTCACCTTGGAGTAAGGAAACCTACTTGTAGGGAAGTGAAGGTGAATAGTTTTTCTAATAGTTACTTAATAATGAGTTCTTTTGCATTCATATCTGCTTAATAAGTTAATTTGCATTTCACTGATATAGCAGTGAATGTGATGAAGTATAGCTCGAGTAACTTGTATAATGTAAAAATAAGCTATAACTTGAATAAGTGAAAGATTAATAGTTTATTGTTCTGCCCAGAAAATTATGTGAGAATGAAGAATAATGTTTTGTTCTTTTTGGGGAGACCTAGAATTATCAGATTTCAATGAAGGCTTAGGAAGAAAATGTCCAGAATATTGAATATACTACAGTTTGTATTAAATCTGCACTAATTCTATCAATGTTTCTGGGACTTTGAACCTTCACAGGACTGCTCAACTCAGCTTTCTTGGAAATTTGTCATATGTTTTCTCCAAGTCTAGGAATGATCAGTTGGACTGGTTCCTCATCCCTGGACTCTTCTAAGTTATCTGTCTCACTACAAACATCAGGTCATGTGTGCTACATCCTGATCTGGATCCAAACTGCTCATTTTCCATCTTACGTTCTACTATTCTTTGTATTTATTTAACAATCACCCTCTCCAGCACTTTCTTGCAGTGTGGCTGGAGTTATACCACTATACTGCCCATAGTTCTTAAAACCTCCTTTGTTCTTGCATGGTGGCACTAGAATGCATATTCTCCAGTCAGCTGTGATACAACTTTCTCTTTAATAAGCTATGCTTACCCTCAGGAGCCATTTCTCCCCAAACTGACTCAACGCCTTGATTATATCTATTATGACCTCATGTAGGCCTGCTGCTTTCTCTGACTCTATTTCACTTCTTCTAGGGTGGGCGCCTCTTCTTCTGTCATTGCAGGCTGTGTCTGGGGCAATGCAGCTACTGTGGAGTTTTCTTTATTCAGCAGCTGCTGGAAGTTCTCCTTCCATCTGCCTTCGATGTCCTGTGGGCTGTTGAGCAGACTGCTGCTGGCATCTCTTCTAAAGTGTGTCGGATCACTATCTTCTCTGTCTGTCTATCATTGCCTTGTAACCTGATAGAGTTTATTGGTGCCTTCTGCTGGGTCACTTTCCAGAAGCTGGTACAGTGCCTCTGAAACCTTGTTCTTTGCTATTGTGACAGTTCTCTTAGCCTATTTCCTAACCAACCAGTATTCCTTGTTAGCCTGGTCCATCTTTTCTGTCTCCCACTTTTTCCTGCACTCTTTTCTTTTGATAGCTTCCTGAATTTCTGCATTCCACCACCAGGTTTCCTTATGTACTTTATTTTCATACCTGAGTTGCATGTTGGCCACTCTTGTATGTGATCATGTGACTGTCTCTCTTCCTGAACCATGTGTTGGCCTCCATCAGGCCATTTGTCAGACAGAAGTCTACAATGACCTCTCCTTCTTTAGTTCCTGTTACTCCACCTATGTGGACCCAGGCAGTCCTAATATCCTGTTCAGTCTGTCACAATATAAGCATTCAGGTCCCCCGTTATCAACACCAACTCAGGTTGTCCTGCTTTATCTACTAGGTTCTGCTATTGCTGCTTGAATACACTCCTTTCATTGCTATCACAACCCTGCTGTGGAACATAGGCTGAGATTATGTATACTGCCTTATCTTTACACTGAAGTCTGATTGCCATGAGTCAGTCATTAATTCTAATGACATCCTTCACTATCTTTTGAAGACTCTCTTACACCACATTTCCAACACCATTTCTAGCCTGTCCACCCCTTGAACAGTAGACACTGGATCCCAAGACAAGAGGCTTTCCAGCACTGTCCTTCAGTCATGTCTCCTGTATACACAGCATATCCACCCTCTTTATGACTATCCTGTCATCCACCTCCAGTCAGCGTCACATTAATGAACGCACGTTCTATACTGAATGTAGTACTCCTTAGCATGTTCTATACTGAATGTAGTACTCCTTAGCACATTCTATACTGAATGTAGTACTCCTTAGCACGTTCTATACTGAATGTAGTACTCCTTAACACGTTCTATACTGAATGTAGTACTGAATGTAGTACTCCTTAGCACGTTATATACTGAATGTAGTACTCCTTAGCACATTCTATACTGAATGTAGTACACCTTAGCATGTTCTATACTGAATGTAGTACTCCTTAGCACATTCTATACTGAATGTAGTACTCCTTAGCACGTTCTGTACTGAATGTAGTACTCCTTAACACATTCTATACTGAATGTAGTACTCCTTAACACATTCTATACTGAATGTAGTACTCCTTAACATGTTCTATACTGAATGTAGTACTCCTTAGCACGTTCTATACTGAATGTAGTACTCCTTAGCACGTTCTATACTGAATGTAGTACTCCTTAGCACGTTCTATACTGAATGTAGTACTCCTTAGCACGTTCTATACTGAATGTAGTACTCCTTAGCACATTCTATACTGAATGTAGTACTCCTTAGCACGTTCTATACTGAATGTAGTACTGAATGTAGTACTCCTTAGCACGTTATATACTGAATGTAGTACTCCTTAGCACATTCTATACTGAATGTAGTACACCTTAGCATGTTCTATACTGAATGTAGTACTCCTTAGCACATTCTATACTGAATGTAGTACTCCTTAGCATGTTCTGTACTGAATATAGTACTCCTTAGCACATTCTATACTGAATGTAGTACTCCTTAGCACATTCTATACCGAATGTAGTACTCCTTAGCATGTTCTATACTGAATGTAGTACTTCTTAGCACATTTGGAAGGTTGTTTATGTCCAGTGTTTGCTATTCCAGGTAATGCAAGCTGGACAACTGGATGCCATTAGCTTATAGACCCAGGGCTTCTAGTCTTTATGGTGGACACATACTGGCCAATAGAGGCATATAGACCTCTTCCAGCATTATCATGTGTCCCTGATATAGGTCAGAGTAAACTGAGTCCTCATCCCACTTATTACTGACAAATAGCCATGACACTTTTTGGTGATATTAGTCAATGTGATGAAATCACCTAGAGCCAATTTTTACACCACTGAGTCGCAAGTCCTGTCATGGCATGCAGTCTGTGTTCTCCTATCTAGAGGATACTGCACACCACAGATGATGTCTAAAGTAGTTGGTTTGTGCAACTCTTCCCTGATAGCACCATCTAGAGTCTGTGCTGCTACCCATGACTCCATTCCTGGATTAATTTGATGTGTAAACACTGTGCATGTATTTGGAAGAACCTCACAGAGACACAAGGAGAAAATGTAAACTCCATACAGCAATAGCTGGAGGTCAGGATTGAACTTTGTACCTTGTGCATGGGAGGTGAAGGCCTTAAGCATTATGCCAGCTGTGTTCCTACAAAATAGAAAACATGCATAATTGTAAATGGAAGCATCACAGCATATTGCAAAATAAAGTGGTATAATATAAAGTGGTATAATATAAAGTGTGTATAATATAAAGTGGTATAATATAAAGTGTGTATAATATAAAGTGTGTATTATATAAAGTGTGTATGATATAAAGTGGTATAATATAAAGTTTGTATAATATAAAGTGGTATAATATAAAGTGTGTATAATATAAAGTGTGTATAATATAACGTGTGTATAATATAAAGTGTGTATAATATAAAGTGTGTATAATATAAAGTGGTATAATATAAAGTGTGTATAATATAAAGTGTGTATACTATAAAGTGGTATAATATAAAGTGTGTATAATACAAAGTGGTATAATATAAAGTGGTATAATATAAAGTGTGTATAATATAAAGTGGTATAATATAAAGTGGTATAATATAAAGTGTGTATAATATAAAGTGGTATAATATAAAGTGTGTATAATATAAAGTGGTATAATATAAAGTTTTATAATATAAAGTGTGTATAATATAAAGTGGTATAATATAAAATGTGTATAATATAAAGTGTGTATAATATAAAGTGTGTATACTATAAAGTGGTATAATATAAAGTGTGTATAATATAAAGTGGTATAATATAAAGTGGTATAATATAAAGTGTGTATAATATAAAGTGGTATAATAGAAAGTGGTATAATATAAAGTGTGTATAATATAAAGTGTGTATAATATAAAGTGGTATAATATAAAACAATTGTCTTTCGGCTTTTCCCGGTTAGGGGTCGCCACAGCAGAACTCCGGTCTGCTAATGATTGGCAGTAGATTTTTACGTGCTGGCTTGCTGGGCCTAATGCACAACCTTCAAGCATGTCGTCACACAGAAGACGCTCTAACTGAGAATAGAACGTGCAACGTCTAACTGTGAGGCGACAACGCTACCGCAGCACCACTATAAAATGTGTATAATCCTGGAAGGTAGGTGTTCAAAACATGCCACCAAATCTTGTGATGTAATCTGCTAGAAAACTTCCTTGGAGATAAATCCTTAAAAGGAAGATGATTTGGATAGTGTTACTGTTACCGTGACTATATCTAAATCTCACTGACCTACTGTTATGGTACTTACCACAAGTAAATCACTTCAAGAAGAGTCACAGTAACAGCATCTCACAACATTCAGATAACATCCCAAGCTGCATTCACTTTGAGAGGTAGAATATAACTCTAGTTTAAGTCAGTAGTTGACTTAAGCTATGAAACAACAAGTGACTAAAGCCCATTAGGTACCTGTACCATAAAAACAGTAAATTCACTATGGACTACAAAATCAGTTAAACAAATAACCTATGAAGCTAATAATAAAATAGATGTAAGCCACAATCTAACCAAATATTTTTGAAAGGTGTTAGAGGCTGGCATAATGGTTAAGGTGCTTACCTTACTGACATAAGGTGCAGGGTTTGATTCTCACAGGGGGTAATTGGCTAGGCTTAAAATGGCCCACAAGGACAGTTAGTCTAGTACTAACCTATGAACATATACATTATTCATACCTCATAAATAGTACATAAGTTAAAAAAAACTATAAAATAATTTTCCTGAAATGTTATTATATATGGAAATAATTTCTAAATGTTTAGCTTTCAACAAGATTATCCATGATGATTTATTCTGTGAAAATAAATTTAATGCAATGCCTGTATTTATGGAAATAAAATAAATATTTGTTTCAAGTAAAAGGAGACTATAACTGACACACAATTCCTGAAACTCAGAATAAAGGGAAAATGGCACCTTTTAAGTAATAAAGTATAGCACTATAACAACAAGTGAGATCATGATGGAAAGTAAACAATAATCATGCGTAAGTTAAAAAAGCAATATCAAACCTCGGTTTAAATGTAGTGCTTTTAAAGTACATATTTAGTAGGATTTTAACATAAAATGGAAACAAATCTGATCTCCTCAGAGACACGTAACAGAAAGTTTCTGCAAGTAATATAGATACAGACTCAAGGAAAGAAATTCTGTGCCAAGTGCTGCCGAACAAAAATGTGTTACTGATAATCTCTCATTCTTCCCTGCTTAGATATACTCAAAATGTTTTATTTTTTTAAATTTTTTTTATTTATCCTTTGTTGACCGGGTTTGTCTCACTAAGCTAGTAGCCCCTTTTCAGAGGAGACACAAGGTGTTATTTTGGTCGGGGTATTAATGAACTCCCCCTATTCTTTGTAGCGGTTAGATAGAGCATAAAGCTTCTACTGCAGTAAGAAAGATGCCTAAGGGAAGCAACAACAACATGGAGAATGAGAAAAGGTACGGAGAGTTTGGACATGCAAGATGAGAATTTGGAAAAAAAGAAGTTATGTACTCACCATAACGTTCCATGTTTGTTGTCCAGCTCGCCGTTCATTCTTACAATGATGGGTTCGGAGCTGATCTCGGCTCCGACGCATCTGAATACATAGCTGAAAGTCTCAAACTTGTCTCGTGGCAAGTAGGTATCCCACAATGCAGTGGTGTAATTCCACAGATCTTGTTTGCTGCTACTACTGAATGAAATGTAAAACTGTATACACACACACACACACACACACACACACATAAATATATATATATATATATATATATATATATATATATATATATATATATATATATGTCGACGTGCATTTGCACGGCTATGAAGTATTCGAACATCAGATGTTCGAATACTTCATATTACGGCAGGTGACATGAGCGAAGGTTTGCATTGTGAATGAACTGTGCATTCGCAATTCTAACTTTCGGTCATGGGAGGGGATCGCGGTACAGTGCGGTTAGGGAAAATGCATCCCTTTCCTCACTGTAGTGCGATCTTGGAGTTGGAATATTAAGTTAGGGGGGGTGCAGGGGGGTGCAGCCCCCCTGCATAACTGTGTGTTCGGTTAGGTAGGTAGGTGATTATGGGAAGGGTGGGCATGCTGTGTATTGCCGTAAATGTCGCAAGCGACATTTTTGACAATACACCCTTGTTTTCGAGTTTACTATTATTCGAAAATGTTCATTTTCGATGCATAAATTCGAAAATAAAGACATTATTTATTTTTACTTTCGAATTTATGATAGTAAACCATATATATATATATATATATATATATATATATATATATATATATATATATACAAACACACACACAAATATATACTATCCCCAATAGAAGGAGAAACAAACTGAAACAAAGTGCTCCTGAAGGTAGTAAAACACCCACCAGGTCCACAAGGAGTCTTTGGCAGGGGAAGGAGGGCGGGTTCGTAAGAATGAACGGCAAGATGGACAACAAACACGGAACGTTATGAGGAGTACATAACTTCTTTATGTTATGTTGCCCTATCTCACCTTCATTCTTACAATGATGGGACAGCGTCCCTAGCACATTTTCCCTGAGTGGCTCATGAGAGTACACCTTTAAGCACCGTGGAACCAAAGGAGGCCCTGTCCCTGGAGGCCAAATCCACTTTGTAATGTGTGATAAAAGTATGAGGAGTGGTCCAAGTAGCTGCTGTACAAATATTATCCATAGGAATTATGGCTTGAAAAGCAGAGGATGTAGCCATTACTCTAGTGGAATGAGCCTTCACTTTGAATGGTAAATCTCTGTTATTTGAGGTATGATGTACGTAATGCAGTTTGATAGTCAACTGGAAAAAGTAGTTTTAGAAACGGAACTACCCTTTTCTGCATCAGAGAAGGATACGAATGACTGGTCTGATTTTCTAAAGTCTTT
Organism: Protopterus annectens; assembly: GCF_019279795.1. Classification (NCBI taxonomy): domain Eukaryota; kingdom Metazoa; phylum Chordata; order Ceratodontiformes; family Protopteridae; genus Protopterus; species Protopterus annectens. Next base: position 493,624,870 of record NC_056742.1, read on the forward strand.
GGTCCTATGCAAATACAATCTGAGTTGTCTAGGCACATCTAGTTGATGTAATTTGTATTCTGCCTTGCTGCTGTGGTTAGGAAAGAACACTGCAAGCTCAATAGATTGATTTATGATAGTTGAAGAAGAGACTTTGGGTAAGAATGATGGATTAGTTTGCAGGGATACCCTATCTTTATAAAATATCAAATATGGCGCTTTGATAAAAAGAGCAGGAAACTCTGATACTCTTCTAGCATATGTTATAGCCACCAGAAAAATAGTTTTCCAGGAAAGGAACTTGAGGTCTGAAGATGATGAGGGCTCAAAAGGTGGTAATGTCAGGTGAGACAAAACAAAATTTAAATCCCAAGGAGAAAGGGGTTCCTTAAAAGGATCTCTTAATAAGGAGGCACCTTTCAAGAAGGCGCTACACAACCTGTGTGACATTAAGTTCGAGATAGAATCACCAATGTGGAAATTTGAGATTACAGCAAGCTGTACTCTGATAGATGCTGCAGCTGAACCCTGTTAAAGAGTTCCCCCAAAAATTCTAAAATAGAATGGATGGATGCCGAAAAAGGATCAATGTTCCTATTTGAGCCCAAAGGGAAAACCTTTTCCATTTGCAAGAATACAGTTTTCTAGTGAAAGCTTTATGAGAGGACATTAAGATATGTTTAACTGTAGGACTGAAATTCTGAAGCCTGACTAAATTGAGAAGTGGAGTAGCCAAGCTGTCAATTTTAGGGTGTGTAGAGAAGGATGAAGTGCACCTGACATATGTATCAGCAGGTCTGGAACTGGGTCCAGAGTCCAAGGCTTCTCCTGAACATGAGGCCAAAGGAAGGGGAACCAAACTTAACGAGGCCAGTAAGGAGCAATGAGAATTATCCTTCTTCCCAAGGATGGTGCTTTCTGAATGACTCTGGCTATGAGAGGAAATGGAGGAAAGGCATACAGAAGTCCCATGGGCCAACCGTGAGCAAGTATGTGTCTCAGTGTCTCTCCCAGAGGGGGGATTGGGGTAAAGTAGTTACTGCACTTGGCATTCATGGGAGTGGCAAAAAGATTGCAGCAAGGCAGACCCCATGTTCAGAAAATCATTTCCGCTACATTCTGAGAGACCACACGTGAGGCATTAAAATTGCCCTGCTCAGCTTATCTGCTATCACGCTGGACTTCCCCGGAATGTGCATTGCTATTAGAAAGCGCTGGGAAGAAACTGCCCATTGACAAACTCTTAGGACCTTGCAACAAAGAGGGTAAGATCTGGTTCCCCCCTGCTTGGTTATGTACCAAACCACAGACATATTGTCTGACTGTGTCACAATTGTGCCTAGAGGGAGAGAGTCGTCAAGTGCTTGCAACGCAAGAAGCACTGCTCACATCTCTAGGACATTTATAAGCAAGTGAGCCTCATGTTCTTGCCATGTACCCTGGACTGTTCTCCCCAGATAATGCCCCCCACCCTATCTGGGAAGCGCCCATGGTCAGCGTAACTATGGGTTGTTGTGGAACAAAGGGTCTCCCTATGGTCACATGACTGGAGTGTATCCACCATCTTAAGTCGTTCTTGCATGATTCCATTATCCTGATCGAGTGAGACATAGGAAGCTCTTGAAGTGACCATTGGGAGAACAACAGCCATTGAATGATCCTCATGTGCATTCTAGCAAGAGGAACCAGTGTTATCATGGAAGCCATTGTCCCTAATAATCTTAGAAGTATCTTTGATTTCACGTTGGTCTTGGGGAGAAGATAAAGTATCTGTTGTCTGAGTGCTACATCTCTTTCTGTTGGAAGACATGTTACCATGGAACTGGTGTCTAGATTTGCACCTATAAATGTAATACGTTGACAGGGCAACAAGGCAGATTTTTGAAAGTTGACTGTAATGCCCAACTGAGTGCAAACATCCACCGTTAGATCCCTGGCTTATTGGAGTAGATGCTTGGTGGTGGCAGATAGGAGACAGTCATCTAGATAGGGAAACACTCAAAATCCTAGACATCTCAGGTGAGCTGTGACTACTGCCATGCATTTGGTGAACACTCTGGGGGCTGTAGTGAGACCAAAGGGCGGAGCTCAAAACTGGTAGTGACTGGCTCCCAGCCGGAAGCGTAAGTACCTTCTCAATATCCTGTCCATTTTTATGTGAAGGTCTGTTGAGCAAATCCAATCATCTTTCCCTAAAAAAGGGAAGTATAGACTGCTGTGTCACCATTCGGAACTTTGACTTCTTGATAGATTCATTTAATTTGCTTAGGTCTAATATGGATCTCCAGTTCCCTGTTCTTTTTGGCACCAAAAAGAATCTTGAGTAAGTTCTGAATCCTATTTGATCTGAGTGAACTTCTTGGGTGACTCTTTTTTGCAACAACTTTTGAATATCTATAGTTGCTTGCTCCCTAAGATTGGGTGGAACATCTGGGATTGTTCTGGTTTGTGGAACAAGATTGGAGAATGGAATGGAGTATCCCCTGGATATTATTTGTAGTACCCATTTGTCTCATGTGATAGTTTTCCAGGCTTCTGGGTACATGGATAAATGTCCCCAGATTGTCTCCAGAGTAGAGCTGTCGGGCCTCCTTTCAGGAATGCTGGTAAGGGCGTACACGAAAAGAATCACGATCATCCTGGTTCTGTGGGCCCCCTCTGCCTCTGGGGTGATGTCTACTGTTGTTACCTCCCCCTCTGCCCCTGGGGAATGAATCACCCTGTGCGCCCTGGAAAACTCTCTGGGATCTTTTGAACCACATTTTCCCACTCTTCTGACCTTTAGGATAAGATTTTGAAGGTACAGAAAAATGTACTCCAATGGCAGAGAGACAGTTTTTCCTTCCTGCTCACACCGGGTGATAGTGTCTTTTACTTTGGGTCCAAAGAGTGAGGAACCATCAAAAGGGGTGTTAGTAAAAGTAGACTTAAAGGGCTCCACAAAATTGCACAAGCGCATCCAGGAGTGTCTCCTAAGGGAAACTCCGGAACCTGCTACCCTGCTCGTTCCATCAGCTGCGTAGGATATCAGCCTCATGGAGGAGTTGACAATGGAATTTAAGGCGGACAGCTGGGAGGAGACCTTCTCATTCACCCCCACAGCTAATATACCTTGTAGAGTATCTCTTAGCTCTGTCAGGAGATCTCTTTGTAGCCTTGTAAAGTGAGATAGGTAGTTCAGCGATTGGAGTGAAAATGTTGCTGATGAAAAGACATGCTTCCTGTATCTGTCCATCATTCGAGAGTCTTTGTTTGGAGGATGAACAGATGAGGATGTCTCTGAAAGTTCTTTCTTGGTGGCTGCTGCCACCACCATAGCATGTACAGGTACCCTCTTAGTGAGAAAATCCTTTCCTGAAGACACTGACAAGAATTTGTTGGGCCTCCAAGGGACTGGTTCCATTGTGTCAGGTGATTCCCATGCCTTTCGACTAACTAGGTCCATTAGCTCATCGAAATATGGAGACACCCAGGAGGCTGAAGGCTGAAACCCAAAAGTCTTCTGGTATACTGACTCCTCCTCAAAAGGGGTGGTAGCAGGATCTCTAGAATATCTGCAAATGAGATATCATCAGAGGACAACTGTGGGGACCCTTCTGACTCCTCGAGGTCAGTGTCTGAAGTGACGGACTCATCTGGAGAGTCTATGTGCTTCCTCTTGCAAGTACTCTTCTGAGGTGGCTCCTGAGAAGGATACTTTGGGGAGCCCTCGGAGGAGAGGGGTTCACCTAATGGAGGATCCAGAGGCTCTGGATCTCTGCTGTCCTGTGGAATGCATGGTGCCAAGACAGTGGCTGGTGCCTTAGGGGGAAGAGTGCTAGTATCCTTCTGTGGCACTGTATGGATAGAGAACACACTCCTCATCAACTCAAAGGCAGATCCCACCAGCTCTGAAGACTCCCTCAGCTCTGAGGAGACAGAGGAAGGCACCAGAACCAACGAGATTGGACCTGAGGCTGATGTAGGAGCCGAGCTAACCTGGGCCGATGCTCCAAGGGGTAGGCTCAGCATTGAAGATGACCAGGGCCGAGAATCCCCCTGGAGCTAACCAGGGAACCCCGGCTCCCAGACCTTCCAGACACCACCAAGAGTGTTGGAGCAGAAGTCAGCTCCATGAACACCGAAGTGGGTCTCGGAATCGATGGATCTACAGTAAGTGGTACCAAGCACTCTGGCTCCGAAGGTCCAGCTTGGCTCAGAGGAGGAATAACAGTTGGTACAATCAGTACAGTAGGCTCCGAGACCAAATGGGTCAGAGCCAAGAATAATTCAGTTAGCGACGGCGACTTCAAGAGTCTGCGCACCACCCATTCCATGTCATCATCAGATAAGCTCCTGGTGAACCTGGAGGATAGAGATGGAGAATGAGACCTGTGCAGAATAGGAGATCTCAATGTCGGAGAAACCGGTGAAATATCCATGGACCGGCTCTGAGAAGAGGTATCTTGTGGCTCTGAGGACTTTGGAATGGAAGAACCAGGCTTGTCAATTAGTATAACCTCCAACAGCTCTGAGGACTGTGGAGCCAAGGAGGTAGTGGCCTTAGAAATTTTTGGTAACCTGACTGGTGGCTCCAACTCAGCCGATGTTGCAGGTGATTGTCTTTTCTGGGATTTTTCCTTTTTGGAAGAAGGAGAAGAAGAACTATGGATGGCTTCCTCAAAAGTCAGCTTTAAGAGCCCTTTGAGGATCAATTTGTTTCTCCTTTCTTCTAGAACTCTTACACTGAAGGAATGACAAAATGTACAATCCTCTTGTAGATGAATTGCTTCAAGGCAATACACACATATTACATGTCCATCTGTGAAAGACATTTTTTGTGAACACATCTGGCATTTTGTAAAGCCCAAAGGCTTATGTTCCCTCTCTTTTGGGTCTTTAGACATTATAAAGATAAGACCACAACAAAACAACAAGAAAGTTTTAACTATTGAACTGCTAAAACTAGACTAAGTAGTAAACTAAAGGAAACATGAAGGAGAGAGACAACAAGGGAGTAAAATAGGGCCTTTAACTCAAATGGCCCTATTTTCTAGACAAAACAACACACTAACTACAAGCCCTCTAACTTAAACGGGCAAAGAGCTCTCTAACTTAAATGAGCTACTAATAAACTATGACAGACACAACAACAACCACTACAAGAGATACAGTTAGGCCTACGAAACGACGGCCAAAGGCAGCACCAAAGGCACAAGAATTTAGATATAAAATGGAACAGAATTACAGGAATTATAAAATGGAACAGAATTACAGGAATTATAAAATGGAACAGTATTACAGGAATTATAAAATGGAAGAAATATAAAATGGAACAGAATTACAGGAATTATAAAATGGAACAGAATTACAGGAAATATAAAATGGAACAGAATTACAGGAATTATAAAATGGAACAGTATTACAGGAATTATAAAATGGAACCGAATTACAGGAAATATAAAATGGAACAGAATTACAGGTATTATAAAATGGAACAGAATTACAGGAAATACAGGAAATATAAAATGGAACAGAATTACAGGAATTATAAAATGGAACAGAATTACAGGAAATATAAAATGGAACAGAATTACAGGAATTATAAAATGGAACAGTATTACAGGAATTATAAAATGGAACAGAATTCCAGGAAATATAAAATGGAACAGAATTACAGGAATTATAAAATGGAACAGAATTACAGGAAATATAAAATGGAACAGAATTACAGGAATTATAAAATGGAACAGAATTACAGGAAATATAAAATGGAACAGAATTACAGGAATTATAAAATGGAACAGAATTACAGTAAATATAAAATGGAACAGAATTACAGGAATTATAAAATGGAACAGTATTACAGGAATTATAAAATGGAACAGAATTACAGGAAATATAAAATGGAACAGAATTACAGGAATTATAAATTGGAACAGAATTACAGGAAATATAAAATGGAACAGAATTACAGGAATTATAAAATGGAACAGAATTACAGGAAATATAAAATGGAACAAAACTGCAGGAATTATAAAATGGAACAGAATTACAGGAAATATAAAATGGAACAGAATTACAGGAATTATAAAATGGAACAGAATTACAGGAAATATAAAATGGAACAGAATTACAGGAATTATAAAATGGAACAGAATTATAGGAAATATAAAATGGAACAGAATTACAGGAATTATAAAATGGAACAGTATTACAGGAAATATAAAATGGAACAGAATTACAGGAATTATAAAATGGAACAGAATTACAGGAAATATAAAATGGAACAAAATTACAGGAATTATAAAATGGAACAGAATTACAGGAAATATAAAATGGAACAGAATTACAGGAAATATAAAATGGAACAGTATTATGGGAAATATAAAATGGAACAGTATTACGGGAAATATAAAATGGAACAGAATTACAGGAAATATAAAATGGAACAGTATTACAGGAATTATAAAATGGAACAGTATTACAGGAAATATAAAATGGAACAGTATTACAGGAATTATAAAATGGAACAGTATTACAGGAAATATAAAATGGAACAGTATTACAGGAATTATAAAATGGAACAGTATTACAGGAATTATAAAATGGAACAGTATTACAGGAAATATAAAATGGAACAGTATTACAGGAAATATAAAATGGAACAGAATTACAGGAAATATAAAATGGAACAGTATTACAGGAATTATAAAATGGAACAGAATTACAGGAATTATAAAATGGAACAGTATTACAGGAATTATAAAATGGAACAGTATTACAGGAAATATAAAGAAATTTTGTCACAACTTAGCCACGGCCAGAATGAGTGCGTCCAACCTCTTAAAGCAGCAAACGAGATCTGGGGAATTACACCACTGCATTGTGGGATACCTACTTGCCACAAACCAAGTTTGAGACTTTCAGCTATGTATTTGGCTGAGTTGGAGACAAGATCGGCTCCGAACCCATCATTGTAAGAATGAAGGCGAGATAGGACAACATAACATAAATTGTTTGATAAGAAACTTCAGAATGTAAACAAAGATTCCTGTGTTGTGACTATTACAAATGAGCAGCATTTAGCTGTCTGCTTGGAGAAAGAAGTGAGTCTGTGGAAGTGTGCAGGTAACAGAACTGGTATCAGGAAGGCTTGCAGAAGATGTTCTGGTCAAAACAATCAATCAAGATGATCCAGATCACAGTTGTATTGCTTCATGGAGATGGCAGATAGCTTTTTCAGAAGTGTTGAGGATAGTAATGCAAAGAAGGAAACAGGTGATGTGACATTAAAGAATGCAGCCATTAAAATTTATGCAGCTTTGACAGCAAGTAAAGAGGAAAGAAGAAATAAAATGAGAAGCTGTTTGGTTTTGTGGCAGCAGATAATGCAATGTAAGGAGGCAGGATACAGAGCAAGAAGGTGTGTGTGCCTGAATGCAGGTTGTATAAAAAAGGAACATTTCTGGATGGATTGTCAAGAGCAAACAATAAATAATGAAAAAGAAGGTGAAAGAAAAGAAAGCATACATGAGGAAGGACAACAAGAGGCTGGGGAGAGGTTGAACTAGGTGGGTCTTTACCATCTTTAGCTATTCCAGCCACCACTTTTTTCCAGGATGTTGGTGATTCTCCATTTAAAATACTGTTAAACAGAACCTTCCAGATCTTTGTCACTTTCTTCCCTCATAACTTCCAAACTTCCACAGGATGCCATCTGTTCCTGGGACTTTCTTGTAGATTAGTTAAACTTCACAATTTTTATCTGATCTAATCCTATCCTGTTAGTACTTGAGCCTCGTCTACTTCTACCCTTGGCATATTTAATTCTTCCATATACATTTCCATGTGTACTTTTTCTTGATTTCCAAATGTTTCTGCTTTATACAGATTTAGGGGAGAGGGTGAACTAGGTGAAGAATAAACTGTAGAAAATATATGGAGGGGGGAAACGAGGATGAAGACAGTGCATGCAGGAAGAGAGGTCATGAGAAGGGATTGATACTAATATTATTTTTGAAGATTTGAAAAAATCTGATTTTCAGGATGAAGGATTATTTGTGCATGAATGCAGGAAAAATACTCAATTGGGGAAAAAGCAAAAATAAGAAAATGAAAATTTAAAAATATTTCCCCTAAATTTAAAAAGAAGAAAAAGAAACAATTTTGGATTACTTTCAGTAAATGTGAACCATATTATTAACACTGTAAGGCTAGGGATACATGAATGGTAATGTGGATTCTATTCTGTTAGAGGATGTAGGATCCTTAAGTGAATACGACTGCAAACAAAAATAGTGGGGTGGAAATATAATATAGAACTTAGGAAGGTAATTGCTCTAGATTGGTTGTGTTGTGTAAACAACAGTGAAAATACTAGAAGTAAGATCGATAAAGATGGGAAGGTTAAGTGTTTTGAGTGTGAGGTGGGGAGAACATACTTGTAGAATTATAGCATTATTTGCATATATAAATAGCAAGGAAAGAGATAATCTGTTTCATCAGATATGAGATGATGTGGTAGTTAACATGGAAATTATAACTGCATAGGACTTTAATTCTGATTTAAGGGGAAAATGTAAAAGGAAGGGGAAGGAGGTAAAAAAATACAGGAAGTCATAAAATGAAGTAAATTAGTTATGTGGAGCAAACGTCAGTAGACTTAAAGAAGGGGACACTTAGATCTGAAATTGAATATTTTATATTATCGGAAGGCCTGGGGTTAGCAAATGGTGATACAGCTGTGATGGGTTTTTGACAATATTAAGAAGAATATGTGAGAAATTATGGGATGAAAATGGAGAGTGGAAAGTATTGCAGTTATGGAAGGATTACATAACCATGAAGGACTTCTACAGAAACTGGTCTAAATTGTGGATTGAATTTAAAAAGAAGTATAAAAACGTTTTTTTCCCTTTTCAACAGCAAGATGATATAAGGAAGGAAGAGAAAGTTAAGTATCGGAAAATGCGTTGCAGAATTTAGAGAGTAATGTAAGAGAGTATTATGGTATGCAAGAAAAAGGATATAAAAGAATTGAAGAAAAAAGAAGGCATTACTATTTAGCCAGAGATATTATTTATTTATTTACAAGGGAGAAAAGAGGAAGGTATTTGCATATTTGGATAAAACATAAAGGATGGAAACTGAAATTTAAAAGAAAAGGCAAAAAAAACACGAGCAAATTATGAGTATCGTAGTACAGCATGTAGGAGTATAAGGAGGGATATAAGAGAGAAGGGAAGTAAAAAAACGATAATTTACATGTGACACTGATGCCCTCAGATGCCCATGTGATAGAATCTACATTGGGGAATCTAAAGGGCCTTTAAAATAAGGCTATCAGAACACATTCGTGATACAGATAATCAACAAGAAGAAAGTTCAGCGGCACAACATTTTTTAGAAGCACATGGGGGTTCTGTAAGGGGTTTACAAGCCACTATTTTGGAAAAACTGGATCAAATATATTTGGGTGAAGACATTGGAAAAAACAAACTTCTTTTTAAAGAAGCTATTTATATATCGAAGTCTGACACCTTGGTTCCCAAGGGAATGAATGTGAATTTTAATTGGCAAGTGTTACTCTAAAGAACTTTATTTTGTTATTTTTTAATTACTTGATTAATTGATTGTTTGATGGTGTTGATTATAAGTGTATATAATACATGTGTTTTAACTTTCTAAGTATGTACTCCTAGAAGGCTTTTTTTGCCGAGGCATCATAGAATAAGAATAAAGCGTATTTCCTTAGAGGTCCTGGCTTTTTGTTGTTTTTTAGTCTTCAAGCGTATCATGTGATTTCTGCTCTTAGAAGGTGTCAGGTCTTTTGCATGGCTTCGATTGAGTACCTCAGCGTATGTGGGGTTTTGAGTTGTGACCTTGTTTTGCATGGGAGGTGATGTGTGTGTGTGTGTGTGTGTGTGTGTGTGTGTGTGTGTGTGTGTGTGTGTGTGTGTGTGTGTGTGTGTGTGTGTGTGTGTGTGTGTGTGTGTGTGTGTGTGTGTGTGTGTGTGTGTGTGTGTGTGTGTGTGTGTGTGTGTGTGTGTGTGTGTGTGTGTGTGTGTGTGTGTGTGTGTGTGTGTGTGCTGACAACCTGCCTGATGTCCAATTTGTTGTTATGTAAGAGAATTGCTTCCCAATTCATAGTATAATTACATCTCTCACATATTGTATTTGCTTGTTTTGGAAGTAAGTGGTGTCAGTATACTGCTGAACGAATAGTTGTAGGAAGGAACGGATAAGAAATAAATGACACACTTGCGCTATCTTCTCTTACAACAAAAAGAGGAAACGCAGTGTGTACAAAGCAAATGAAATTTAATGAAAAACGGCTCACGATAACACACTCCACAACGGATATAGTTCTTTCATTAATACATGCAAAATTGTTAAAATTGAAACGTTAGTTAAGCGCTTTCACCTAATCCTATAGGCTTCCTCAGAACTCAGAACTCAGAACTCAGTTCTGAGGAAGCCTATAGGATTAGGTGAAAGCGCTTAACTAACGTTTCAATTTTAACAATTTTGCATGTATTAATGAAAGAACTATATCCGTTGTGGAGTGTGTTATCGTGAGCCGTTTTTCATTAAATTTCATTTGCTTTGTACACACTGCGTTTCCTCTTTTTGTTGTAAGAGAAGATAGCACAAGTGTGTCATTGGTGTCAGTATACATGAGACAATTACTGCACTGCCTGAGGATGCCCACGTCAATCAGGATGGCCAGAGAAATGGTTGGAAACTGACTGTCCATTATGGCAGATTTTTACCATAACTACTATTGGAGAGTGGGCTAGTTTGACCAGATTTTTTACTAGGATTAACAAAAATGCTTATTCTATTGAAGGCTAGAGGTGAAAACTATGGCAAAACTTCTCAGTGAGCAGCTGTTTCCCACAATGCAGCAGAGAAGCCTGGGAGGGTTCATTAACAGATGTATAGAAGAAAATTGTCTTTCAAGGCTTTTGCATCTATACAGAGCACCACTGAGCTTTGTGCAGCACACAAATGTGAGGCTTAAATATAAGTGAAATGAAACACTTTTAAGCTAAAGTACCAACAGGAAAGCACACAGTGAGCTATCTACCAGTAATCTCCAGCTCAGATGAGGCTTAGACTACACACCTCTGCCATGAGGGTGCAGGCAGGGCCCTCCTAATGTAAGATGGCTGGAACAGTGCTCATGTGTAACCTTACAGTCCAGATTCAGCAGATATGAATCATGTCTATGCTATGTAATAGCTACTTAAAGCAATAGAACAGCTTTTTTAAAGTGCAGAAAAATACAGTAAAAATCAACAAAATGATAAAATACAGTCAGCAAAGTGCAAAGAAAACTCAAAAAGTACTTTTCTTTTTTATTTTAGCAGTGGATCCTTTGGATTTCAGAAGAGTCTCTCCAGACCTCTGCCAAAAGTTGCCAAATGTTGATCAGTTCTGGTTAGATGACCTGCAGTGGTGCTGCTCTCTGCACAAACTGGCAGCTCTTCGAGCAGCTGTGAACAGTGGGAGACTATGGAGAGCATTTCCTAGAGAGGATTTTAAACGGGAGAGGTTTGATAATATACTAGGCATGGGGAACCACATTTGTGTAAGGCTTTTATACCAGCAGGCTGAAAGAATTTTAAACAGTTAATCCCTCAGGCTTATCAGATAAAAACAAGATAAACTTTAAATCAGCAGTTTCCCACTTGGAATGGTGATATAATAAGAACAAGAAGAAAAAGTATGTGAGAAGGGTGGATAATGTATTTTATGTAATATTGGTAATATGGGTCATTTAGAATTAAAGATTACATGAAATTTTGTTTAATGGGAAATTGATTTTAACAGCTATATTGTGAAAAAATTAGATTATAATTGTGGAAGAAGTTGAGGGGATCATTTATGGAAAAACAACAGTGACTGTGTTATAAGAAAAATGATAAATAGTAAAAAAGAGTACAAATATGTGAATATGTCCCTATAAATATGTACTCTTTGTAAATATGTAAATAACATTTTTTATGTTGTGTTGAATAAAGGGCTCCTACTCTTTTCAATAGGTGCCATGGGATCTTTTATATCCTAATAAGCTATCACCAGCACAAGCAGGTGGGACCTTGATTTAAGGATGATACACTCTCACCCCCTTTATCCTGCACTGCACTGTCAGTAATCAATCTGCCTGGTGTGGGAATAAAACCCACAACATTCTGCACTAATGTCTAGTGTGCTACCTGTTGCACCACTGACACTATATAATGGCAGATTAATCAATAATGTAGCTGAAGCAAAACATTCAGATAAGTATTATGTAAAATCAGCCAAAATACATCTCCAAAAACTGGATTGAGATGTAATTGCATGCATTATAAAGCATGATTATAGAAGCAAAAGCTCCTGAGAAACAAAATGAATGAGACAGCTGCATGCATTTAGAGGTAGGACTTCTAAAACAGGAGGCTGTTGGACAGGATTTCTGTGCAAATATCTGTCATTAGGATAGAACCCTCTTCTGATGGATTCTGATCCTTCCATTTATCCTTCTGTTCCCAGACTTTTAATAATCCTGCAGTTGGGCACTCTCTGCAATGGGGTATCCAAAATCTGCACCATAACATCTTCAGCCAGATTTTCAGGAGCAAGACAAGCATGCTAGAATTCGATATCTTGTTGAATTTTTCTAAGAACTGTTCAAAAGCATAATTTTGTTAAGATAGCATGATGGTTACATACTTATCAGTTCTTAATGTTAAGGGGCAGGAAGCATAAATCCTTTTTTTCCATATCTGTCCTAAAACATCCTCTCTCTAGCGAAGGATAAGGCACCTTCTGGCAGTACAAGTGCACTAGGTTCCTCAGAGAATATAGGTCCAGTTCCAGTTCCAGAATCTGATTCAGGCTTCAATACCAAAAAAAGATTTTTCTACATAAGATTTATTTAATATGTCTGCCAACCTGAACAGGTGGTTGAGTAGCAGGGTGCACAGAATTTCTGTTCCATTAGATTTGGAAAGTAGTGAACAGAGGAAGCATTCCTCAAAATGAGGATTTTAAGCATCTGTGATAATTCCTTTAAGACAGATTTTCAGTTATAGGCCAATCATAGTTTTTGACAGTGGTGTTAACAGTTCCTTTAAATTTAGTGTCCTGAGTGTGCAAGTGTAAAGACTGAGAAAGTGCATGTTAATGACCCAGAGACATGCATTCATCACAATAAGTACTGAAAGTTAAAAATACTTTGTTCCTCATCAGACAAAGGAGGAGAATGGCGGGTTCTCATTGTTGATTTGACGGGAACCTTTGAATGTCCTTGATCTACACTAAGCACAAACCTATTTTGGTTTGTATAAAGTGTGTTGATAGATAACAGAGAACTGTCTGACAATGTGACCATGTACTCTTCAGCTAGATTTCAACAGTCCAGCTTGGTAGGAGAGAATCTAGTTAAAACTGGAGATGAAAATATAAGTGGATGAGTGTAATAGTTCAGGCTCTCCTCTTATCAAAGCCCCTGTATCTGCCTTCTGAAGTTCTTCCCTAGTAAACCTAGGCTGTAGAACGTCTAACACAATCTTATGGATGATTGATCTTTGTAACATGGAGGGTACCAGTGTAGGTAGCTAATTCAATTTGATCTTTAGTACAAGAGTCAGATTAGGTTCCCAGGTCAGCACAAGGATTGACATTTTTTCCTGAGAGTAGGAGTTAACAAAATGGCAATGCCAGCATCTGTCAAGAAAAGAGATGAAAGAGAAACCTCTATTTCATGGACGAACAGACTTTTTTCTTGATGAATTCCACCCTCTTTTGGTTAAGATTTTTTTTCTTTCTATGACTTATCTGGTTAAACCTTCTTTCAAAAGACTTTAATTTTGTCTCTGTAAGGAATAAAGCTAACCAGTCTTGTCTTCAGATTTTGGTGGTTTGTTTAAGCTTTTTACAGTGGTCATGCAATGGCATTGTTATCAGACCAGAAACGTTGCAAACATATCTTTAGGACTATCCATCTATTGTAATTACAATCAATGGACTTTAACAACACAAAATCTGTACAATAAAATAGTAAAGTCAAAACGTGTCAAAATTAGGCACTGAAAAGAGCAACAGAGGATTATGGTAAAGTTGGATAATCCAAATGTTCTGATTTATTGTTACGGTGACTCTTCCTGAAGATGTTCTTGTATTTTGCTAAGCAACAAAAATATTCATAACTGGCAAGAAAGGCAGAGAACGTGAAGTTAGCAATGGTGACAGGATGCGTGGAAGAGATGGACTGGTTCATGTTACAAAGTTAACGTTTACGTGGAATGCACAGGGAGTCTGATAATTTAGGAGTGGCGGTGCTTTGTGTTGGTGCCTGTATTACTGGGATTCTGTCCATTAGGATGGAAGGAACTGCTATACCAGAGAGCTGAATCTGTTTGATGATGGGCCTGACACTAACTGTTCAGACAGTTTGTTTCAAGTTTGGAAGATACTAGTTAGAAAATATCCCTCCCATGTATTTTAGTCCTTTCTGAGCTCTATGAAGATGGCATATTTGGATTCAAGTTATTTTAAGGGTGTGTACCACCGGAGAGTTTAGTAATGCTGGATAGTGGTGGCAATATTAAAATTTTGTGGTCAAACAAGAAGGGACAATTTTAATTAATACTATAGTTCTAACTAGTATAGCTGGCATAGAAATATGCAGTGATGTTAAAATTTAAGTTCAGTTTTTCTAAAGTGCTACAGAAGGCACCATGACAATAAAAAGATGTTAAAACACCATGAATAAAAGTTATTTATTTATTGAGTGGGAAAGTCTGACTGGGTCAGGAACCCATTTTCAGACGAGGCCCGGGGAGAAAAGCTCCATCTGAACAATTACAGACGGTGAAGATTAATCGTTTATAAGTGAGCATTACATTTGTCTTGAGAGCAGATACATAGACTTACAGATTTGCAGAGTTAAAAGAACATACATTGTTTTCTAGGACTAATACAAATTACGATATAAGTGAATTACAGTTTAAGGTACATTATAGTTGGCTCAAATAGCACATTAGTGAGATTTGTGGACATAATTAGTAAAGCAGACAAGTTGTCAAACACAGTAGTTAGGCTTTATGGTTGAAGAGGATAAAGCTTGAAAAAGGTGGAGCGAGAGGGCGAAGACAAAGATTCTGTAGGTTAGTGATAGAAGTATGGGAGATTGGAAGGTATGAGGGATGAATAGGGAGGTTGATGAGAGAGTTTGATCTATGATGTATAGGCGAGAATTGCTGTGTGATAGAAGTTGAGGAGGTTAAAGAAACTGATAGTCAGCAAGCTACAGGAGACGGTATAGTGAGAGAGAATAGTTAAGAAGAACAGGACACCTGGAAATAAGAGCGTTACAGAGGCAGTAGTTCAAGGGGCTGGAGAGGAGGGATTAGAAGCAATAATATAGAAACTGGTTGCCAAGGCAGTATGAAGGAGAAGATAGCAGTGATATAGGGAGGAACAGGGATGGAAGTGAAAGTCAAGGGAAATAGATTTTGGGTGGTGGTCTCAGTTAAGAGCACTGGCAAATGTGAGTGTTGAGATAATGATTTTTCATATAAGTTTAAAAGTATTAAAATAATCTATGGCAGTGATGTTTGGAGGTAAGGCACTCCTTAGCTTTGCAATTGCATAGGAATAGAGGCTGTGTTCGGCACTTTTGTTAGGTTTATAAACATTTACTAGCTGTTTGTTTGTGGAATGAAGATTTTTGGCTGGGGTATAAGGCTGCAAGATAGATTTTAAGACAGAGTAGCTGCTAGATTTGTACATGATTTCATGAGCAAGAGATAGTTGTACAAAGTAAAGGTAATGGCAGAATTCTAGCCAGTTTAATTTTTTAAGGGTGTGACAGTGGTGTGTGCAGTTTGATACACCAGTTACAAATCTGGCAATTTTATGATAGCATGATTGCAGCTTGGACTTTAGAGATGAATGTAGATTGGTAAAGACAGAGGGCCCATATAGGAGGGATGGGAGAAGGAAGGTATTGGCTAGAGCCTTTTTGGTGGGGTTATCCATAAAATGTTTGTGTCTGTAGAGTTTACCCAGTTTAAAGCGCGTTTTTTTTTATTTTACTAAGTTTAAGTTGTTCAAAGGTAAGTTTGTCATCTATTGCAATACCCAATAATTTTGCCAGACTTACAATTTCAATTTGAGTATTATTTTGTGAATATATTTTGAAATCATGTGTGAGTTGTTTTGGTGAGAATAATAATAGCTTGGTTTTATTTGGGTTGAGTAGTAACTGTGCGTTATTTAGCCAGGTTTCAATAAAGGTAAATGCATCCTGTGTCATTTTTAAGAGATGTTGACGGTTATTGGAGGAGGAGGTAATGGTGGAGCTGTCAGCATACTGGATGAGTGTACTTTGAAGGGAGGCAGTGTAAAGGTTATTAAATAATATAATGAAAAGCAGTGGCTCTAGAATAAATCCTTGAGGGGCTCCTGTACTATTAATCTGGTAATCTGATAGACTAGTTTTCCATCTAACACATTGTTATCTGTTAGAAGGCTAATCGGAGAATCATTTTTGGACAGACTGTGAACATCATAAGGTAGAAAGTTGTATAAGTTTATGGTGTGACACTGTACCAAAGGCCTAGTAGGATGACTGATGCTCAGTGTGTCTAGCTTTATTTATGGTATCTAAAGGATAGTAGTACTGTGGTAGCACTATGTGCTGGCTGAAAACCATGCTGAGTTGGTGCAAGGAGGTTATTGTTAGAAAGAAATTTCATAAGTTGCATGTGTAGACACTTTTCAAGTAGTTTAGATGAAGGGGGGAGAATGGAAATGGGGTCAGTAATTTGATATTTCATTAGTTTGACCTCGTTTGTGTAAGAGAATTATGGTAGATTTTTTCCAGAGTTTGGGGATGTTAGATTCTAAGATGCATCTATTGATTAAAATGCTAACTGGGTAGGCTATTGCGGTGAGTTTTAAATATTCTGATGGAAGACCGTCAGTGGACATGGAGCAAGTTTTGGTTTAAGAAGTTTATGTATTAGTGTGGTAGGTACAGGTTGTGGAGAGAAAGTGTTTGGTGTAGGGCTGGTTGTAGAGGTTTGATGGAGAGGTGAGGTGTTTATGCTGGGGTTAGTATTAACTGAATTAGATTGGGTTCGTTTTCCATATGTCTAGAGTATTTGTTAGGTCCGGGCTATTTATGAGTCTGAGTATACTATCAATGAAGTGAGAGTTAAACATGTTAGCTATTTGAGATGGAGCTTTGTCTGAGGCGGGAGATGGGTTTTGTGTGGTTCCAGGAGTAAGGAGTGCTGAAATAAACTTCCAGAATTTTCTAGGGTTACTAGTTTGGCAGGATAATAGTTGAGAAAAGTAATTTTGTTTGTCAGCAGTTACTAGTTTTTTGGCCTTATAGCGTAGCTGATTGTATTTTAGATGGTTGGTTTCATTCTTATTTTTTGAGCCTTTCAAGGCTCTGTCTCTGGTTAATAGAACTTGTTTTTGTAGATTTTGTAAGCCAGAGTGTATGGTTTATTTTTGTCCTTTTGGCTCTGAAAGGAGCTAAGATATTAAGGGTGTCTAGGAAGACTTTGTGAAAATAAGTTATAGCATATTCCAGTGGTAATGTTTTGTCTTTTTTAATTTCTCCAAATCGTTTGAGTTTCTAATACCATGATAGAAATGGACCCCATTCCTAAGTCAAAGTACGATTAAAGTTCATGAAATTAGTATTGTTTCAATCTTTGATGTTAGCCAAAAGCCCAGTAATGACTCCTTGTGTAGTTCATATGGGGTTACATGGACTGGTAACATATCTAAATATGATTGTAAATTATTTTTTATAAGACCCATTGCTCCTACTACTATTGGAACTGTCGGGGGTATCTTTCTTCCACATTGCCCTCATTTCTGCCTGCAGATCCTGGTATTTTATGACTTTGTGTCTCTCTGTATGCTGGACACTGTAGTCACTGGGTGTGGTGATTTCAATGATCAGTGCTACTTTTGTCTTCTTTTCTTGGACCACTATATCTGGCTTTCTAGCCTCTATCTTTTGAACTGTTGGTAATGTGTGATCCCATCTGATATAAACATCATTTTCTATGATGCTTTGTGTCTCATGTTTCAAGTGTTTTGTAGCCACTTCAACACCATAATGTTTGCACAATCTACAGTGCAACAGTCTCGCCACATTACTATGCCTTTCCGTATACAGTCCTTCTGCCATTAGTGTGTCGCATGCAGCAACGAGGTGTGCAACTGTTTCTAATTAGACTTTACAAAACCTACATTTGTCTGTTTCTCCTGCATGTTCAATGGACTTTGTAAACCAGCGTGTACGCAGCCCACTATCTTGGTTTGAATTTGCCTCTCCTTACCCATTCCTGCATTCATTCTTGATCAACATGAGCCTCTTCCAGAAATTTTCTATACTTGCAACTATATTTATGTATTTTCCACATTTATTGCCTTGTCATCTGATCCTTCACCTTATATTCTTTCTTTTGTTTTTTGGCACATTCAGTTGCTGCCTGGTTTTTATCCACTTCTGGTTTGATTTCCATTCCTGCTTGATGCCGATATGTTTCTGCTAAATTAAGCAGAGAATTCATCTTAGATTTATTCTCTGCATGTTTCAAAACTTCCACTATATTTGGATCTTGTGTGGTCAATAGATATGTGTGCAGTCCCACGATTCCAGATCTATACATGTAATTAATTTCAAGGAGGCCCATCCGTCCTTTGGAACGGGGAGTATATAATCTTGATATATACTGATTTTTATAAATCATTTGGTGAGCATGAAGCATCCTTCTTGTTTTAATATCTAATCTATCCAGCACTTTTTGGGACCAGTCAATCACTCCAAAACTGCACATTGGGACAGGAAGTGCAAACTGGTTTATAGCTTGGATTCATTCCTAGATGTCAATGCTGTTCTCATGATTAATTTAAGTCTTCTAAAGTATTCCTTACTGAGTTTTATTCACATTTGTTCATGTTTTATTGCTGATCATTCATCAATTCCCAAGTATTTATACACTCCCTCTTCCTCAAGTTCTTGTATATCACATTCTTGCCCCAAACTGATGTTTTCTTGGTGTTGCAGTTTTCCTGCTTTAAAGGTTGCTTTTGCACATTTATCAAGACCAAATAACATTCTAATTTCATCTGAAAAAGTTTTGACAACCTGCAGATGTGTGTTCTGTTCCTCATCTGATGAGCTATACAGTTTTAAATCCTTGACAAAGAGAAGATGAGAAGTCTTTAGATTTTGTTGTTTTCTAGGAGCCAAATTTGTTTTAATGGGAACCAGTTTATAGCCTTTAAGATAGCATTAAATAGTTGCTGATTGAATTTGGTTAAGTTTCTTGATGTTTTATAGGTATTAGGGGTTTAGTCTCATGGGGAGGGGTTCTGTAGGTATACACTGGTAGGTGATCACTTAGGGTACTTGGAAGACTGAACTGGAGTATTTTTGGGGATCATTTACTAGGATCCAGTCTAAGGTCACACCTAGTTGATTGTTATTTTGAATTCTGGTAGGACTGGTGATAAATTGTGTAAAGCTATTTGTTGGGGAATCAGTGATTAGATTTTGCCAGTTCATATTTGTGTCGCCCATAATTATGGTTTCATTGGAGATGTTATCAGTAATCCAGGAAAGAAAAATCTTTCAAAGTTAGGATGAAATAGCCAGGGGGTATATAGACTACCCCAATAAAATCTTTGAAAGGGTTTTTGGAGGGGCTTAAGGATATGATATCAGGTCACCCATCCTAGGGGGAAGGTCTGGCACATCTTCTTAGAAATGCCTACCAATGTTTTGATAATCATTCATGGAGGAGGCCAGGGCAGGCTTACACTATTAAGTGGCACATAAGCTGCCTTGTTGGGTCTGATGTGTGTAGATGCGAATACACCACTCCCTATCCAGGCAGCCATTGTGAGTCAGCAGATTGCCAATGGGGCAGGGACCTCCACAGGGTCAGCAAATTAGCCCCCTCAATAATGCTTGACTCACCTACAGGGAGGCGAATAGGCTGATCAGGCCCTTCAAACAGGAACAACCTAGCCAGACAGCTTTCACCCAGTTTGGGCATGTCTGTTTCTTACACCTGGAGGAACAAATGAGACAAAAATACACAGGTAAAGGAGCCACACAGCAAGGTCCCGTAGAGGGTGTAAAAATGAAATATCAAATAAACGCTCACAGTGCCTCTTATGTGTTCCTGAGTTTGCCATTCTGGCGTAATCCACTTCAGATTTATGGAGCAGTCCAGAAGTTTACCAGTGAGGATGTTGTATATTTGGATATACATCATTGGTTTTACTATGGTGCACTGACACCAAGCTTTCTGTCACTGAACATTGCCAGCCAAACAGTCCTACCACACCAAATGACTACCACAAAACAAAACCAATTAAGCCATAAAGTCTGAAAAGGTAGAGTGTGCCACATTTCTCCATACTGTAAAGGAAAAGACTTGAATGTATTTAATACTTTTACCTTTCAAGAAGAGGAAAAAAACTGCAGCAAAATGGGATTTATTATTTATTGTTAGCCTGGAACAAATCTTCCATTTGCTCTTCTTCTATTCTTTATAAACTCTACTTTGCTGACCTGCTTTGAGCTACACATCACTTCCACTAGATTGAACATCAGCACCTGGACTTGACCTTGAAATCGGTTGCATTAAAACTGGAAAGAGCTGAACATGGCACAGCGGGGATGAGCACTGCATTAGATAACAGGTGGAAGGTTCACAGGTTCATAGGTGTGTACTAGGCTAATGGCCTTGGACACTTTACAAGCCTAGCCCATAGGATTACCCTGGCATTGTGCCACCCGACCTTAGTTCCCAGTGCGTCTGTTGAGTAACGCCACTGGAATGATCCCTGGGATGAATTTTCTATTTCCCATCCACTCATCAAGATTTCTCTTGAAGAGGGCCAGTGAGGTGCTCTGCTTGACATGTATGGGAAGTCTATTCCATAGCATAGGCAGTCTCTGGATTATGAACCTGTCCCTCCAGCACGTTCTGTTGATTGTGGTAATGAAGTTGAGGTCTCTGGAGCAAGTGGTATGGAGGGATTGGGATTTCCTTACATGTAGCATTTTGAACAGAGCTGGGTCAGACATAGCTTTGCAAGTCAAACAGAGATCGCCTCTAAGTAGGCGATATGAGACAGAGAATAGTTGGAGTTTTTTGAGTCTATCCATATAGGACAAGTGTTTAAGGCCTAGGATCCTCTTTGTGAGGTACTTTTGTAGCATCTCCAGTTGTGGCAGGTGTCTAGTGAGGTACATGCCAAATGGGTCATTGTACTCAATGATTGGCCTAATGAGAGAAGAGTAGAGGGAGACAATGACCTCTTTCATCCTGGATGCAAAACCCTTAATAATGAGATGTGCCACATAGAATGACTTTCTGACCACAGTGGCAATGTGGTGGTCAAAAGAGAGGTTGCTGTCAACCTGTGTTACCAGATCTCTTATAATGCCTTCTGTGTTCAGTGGACTACCATTAATGTGGTAATTCATGGGAAATGGGTTTTTCCCAAAGGGGATGACGACACATTTTTTGGCATTCAGCTTAAGGCCATGGTTCTGACACCAGTCTTTGGTCTCAGTGAGGCCTTTCTGTAGGATGTCAACATCACTTGGGGAGTTAATAGCTCCCAACTTGCAATCATCTGCAAACTTTGTCAGCTAGAGTCCCTTCATGTTGGCCTGGATGTCCGAGAAGTAGATGCCAAGCAAGAGAGGACGCAGGACTGAACCCTGTGGACTCCACTCATGACTGGTCAGCAGTCTGGCTTGGAGTCAGCTACTTTCACACTGTGGGTTCTACCTGTGAGCCAGTTTGCAACACACCTGTGATGGTAGGCACTCTTATCAGGTGTCCTATATGTCCACACCATAGTAGACTAAATACCTCAGACACTCAGGACCAGTAGAACTATGCTTGCTTTTGAGCACAGCTGCTGTTGCCTTGCATTGGATGAAGGGATGTGCAAAGCTGCAAAGGATTATACACAGATATGTTTCTTTGTTGGTTTCTTATTTGACTTAGGTTGCATCACAGTCTGCAGCAGTAAGACCTTGTGTTGGTTTCTTATTTGACTTAGTGCATGGCACTGGTTTGACTTACTGTATAGTACTGGTTTATAGGCCCCAGAACTTTCTACTTGACTTATTACATGAGGTCAGCTGCACAGAGTTGTTATTCTTGGAAACTACAGCACTGAATGGTACTTCCTCTGTAAATCAGTCTGTATTTAGGGACTTCTCAAAAGCAAACCTTCTTCCATTACTTGAAGATTTAAATAAATTCTGCTGTAATACTCCCCTGAAGGACCCCATTGTTAAGGCTGCTACCTATGCCTCTGACTTCTACTCCCATTTAAATAGTTGTATTGTTAAGGCAGTCCATATGTGTACCAAGTATAATGAGAAATTTAAAAACATATAAATACATTATATAATAAGAGAAGGAAACTGACACAAGTGGTCTTATTCTACCTACCTAAAGAGCACAATTAAGCAAACTAGCAAAGAGCTTAAGTGAACTATTGGGAAGCTCAAAGCTAAGTATGAACATAAAATAGCCAGTAAAATAAAAGATAACTACAAATATTTCTTTAACTATGTGAGAAAGTTCAGAAGTAACACCCAACAATGTTCAGAGTTAGTCCACAATATTATTTCACTTTCTGACCTAAAGGAATAGCTAATATCCTGGCTAACAAATGTATTACTTATTTATTTGTTTGTTAGTTTGTTTGTCTTTGTTGACCAGGTAAGTCAGACTAGACAAAGCTCATTTTCACTGGAGTCCCAGGGAGAAAAGCTGCATCACAGTACATTTATATTTTCAAATGAATTTAGACCATTATCATAAAATCAGCAGTTACATCTTGCAGAACAAAAATAAACATAGTTACAAGACAGGTATATGCACTAAAGCGTTTACATCAATATGTATGCAGTAAAGAATGCACTGGTTTAATGTAATACTGCTTTTACTTAAGGCTGTGTAAATATACAGTTTATACAGCTTGCATTGAAGCCTGTGTTACAGATCTACTCTGCCTTACTTTAACTTGCAGTGCTCTGTTCTTCTCCGTTTTATTTTCAGGTTAAACTGCACTGCTCTGCAAATTTTTTGTTGTAGTGTCACATTACATATAATTTATATACCTTGTAAATATTGTAAATAGCATTTTACCGTGGATGTGTGTATGTAAAGTGTATCTATATTTTCCTAAAGGTTCGTATGTAAACTGTTTCCACACCTAATTACATAACTGTTTTCCTCAAATGAAAGTGTATGATCCCTTAACTTCAATCTTAATGAATTTAACTATGCAAGATACTGAATGTGTTTATTTGTAACTGTTCTACATAATGTTATCTTTTATACTAAGTATCACTTGTATCTAAATTGTATAATGCATCTTGGAGCTTTTCTCCCTGGGTCTCCACTGAAAATGGGTCAGTTCAGCCCAGTGGACTTCCCCAGTAATCAAACTGGAAATAAATAAATAACATAACATACATTTTGTTAAAAATTCTTTATTAATTTAACATACATACAATATATATATATATATATATATATATATACACACACACACACACACACACACACACACACACACACACACACACAAAGGAAGAAGTTCATTGTTAAAATGCTGCATAGTATCAGAAGCATATTAAACCATCAGAGTAATCTAAAGTGATTAGCAAGTCAATTATCTTGATATTTCAAAAACATTTCAAGATTATCTCAGCAACTATATGTCTTAATATTATTTACAGACCTTAAGCTAATCATTTATTTTTAGTTTTGCAAAAAATGCTGTTAAATTTAAAAAGTCATTATATAGGAACCAAATCAATTTTCCATTTTTTTTTTGTAATAATTTTCCTAGCTACTGCAAGAAGACTCCAAAACATTTTTTGTTGTTTAGCTTTTACAGACAATGGAAATAGAATGCTCATTGTCATTGTTGATCTAGTCAAAATACAATTATCTCACCAGAGTCCCTTAAAAATACTTATCTCTTCCCTACAGGCATTTAGTTTCTCACAGTCCATAAACATATGTGCCCAATCAGCTTTCACTTCCTTAGTACATCTCCAGCATATAGAAGGAGTTGCTTTACTAAATTTGGAAATGTATAGGGGTGGCAAATACTCTATGAATATATTTCCTCATAAAAGCTTTCCAATACAAACTTGAAGAGGCTTGACTAACTGATTTAAGTAGTACAATTCAGTTTTTATCATTAAGTAAGTCATTTAATCAACTACTATCTAAAAATTTCTAGTAGTTTGCATAAAGATTATTATTATTTATAATTAACTTAGAAAGACTTCCATTATAAGTTAATTTACCTTCTATAGTAGCAGTTATATATTCATATAATGGGTGAATAATATTTTGCTCATTTTCACTCTTATTATTTATAAAGTTATCCAATTTCTTTCTAATAGACAGTATGAGTTGATTAACATATTTGTCTAACTTACGAGTTTTCATTAAACTTTCTGATGTTTGAACTTTCCCTTTTTCAAAACAATCATATCATAATACTAAACTATTTCCTTTTAATATATTCAGTAGTATTCTGAGATTCCACAAGTCCAGGGGTGTATGCAATTGGAAAACACAATAATTTCCATTTTTTAATTAATGAGATTTTATGAATGTATTTCTTAACTGTTTTTTTTTTTAATTGATTTCATATAAGAGAAATCAAACATTGAAATAAATTGCCTTCTGGAGTATGTTTTATTAACCAAATAAAGGCATTGTTAAATACTTCAAATTTATCAAGTTTAATAAATCTATACAATTTAATATAATCTGTTCTTGAATAACTTTCCATTGACTAGTATAGGTTGGATCTAACCAGAGCATAATAGAATTAAATATTGCTACAATGGAATATGATTCTATATCAGGAAACTACTACCACCATGCTCCCAGAGTTTAATATGATTTCTATACACAATTATCATTTTTAGGCTGTCATAAGAAAGATATTAAATCTGTTTCCATTTTCTTTAATAATTGTTTAATAGGTAATACATCTGTTAAATTAAATATATAAATACGTTTAGGTAGCATAATCATTTTAATAAAAAATCAACTTATCTTCAAAAGAAAAAAAACATTCATTCCATTTTTAATAAGTAATACTTCTTTGATTATTTTTCACAATTAGGATAATAATCTTATTAACATCTTGATACATATTTATCCCTAAATATTTTAATTCTTGCCCTTCCTAATCGCATTTATATTTATTTTTAATTTACTTTCTAGTAGCTGATTTATCACTATAGTTTCCGTTCTATTACTAAAGTTCAATAAATATATTTCTTGAAACTTTTCAATTTATTCATTTATTTTTTCTGTAATTGAATTGTTTAGATCTCATATAGCTAATAAAATATTATCTGCAAAAAGCTGTATTTTATATTGAAAATTCTTATTTATAGAAAAACTGTCAATGTTATCATTACTTCTTATGCTATTAACTAAGGGTTTGATAAATAATGCAGATAACAAAGACAAAGGTCATCCTTGTTTTGCACTTTTGTTAAAAGTAAATCCTTGTGAAATGGAAGTTCTAGTTTTAATATATGCTTTAGAATCCATATATAGATGTTATAATATTCCTATAAATTGTGCTGGAAATGCAAATGCTTCTATGATTTTAAACAAATAATTTAAATTAATAGAATCAAAACCTATTTCAATATCCAGGCTAACTAAAGCCAGTTTTTATTCAAACCACTGCTAAATCCAAAACCATTATTACCCTTTTACTATTATCATAAGTTAACCTACTGACAATAAATCCAGTTTGATCATTACTTGTCTACTACATCTCTCAATCTTATAGAGAAAACAGAAGCAGATATTTTCTAATCTACATTTAATAAAGGAGCAGCTGGATACGAGAGCCCTACATCTTTATCTTGTCCTTGTTTAAGTACAGCTGATATTGCGGAAAATTTCCATGAAGGAGGAATTATGTCATCATTTTGGATTGTCATGAAAACTTCACTCAGTAATTCTATAACATTTAATGGAAGTAGGTTATATAATTCAGATAAATAATTAACTATCAAATAGAGCTATGGAAACATAAATTATGTGAAGCTGAGTTTGTGTCCTATGTGCATAAGAATAATGAGTAAAGAATAATGACTTATCTTCTGCCTGTATTACTAAATCCACTATGTTATTATTATTAATCTATTTATATAATGCTTTAGCTGGTGCTAGAATTTTAGCTTTTTTCTGCTTACTCATATCTTCAACACTAGATATGCAGTTGAAATCTCCAGGGAGCATTAAACTACCCTTCCAAAAATTCTGTAATAAGTTTAAGTGATCCTTTGCCACTCTTTCACCTATTCCAGGAATCTAATAAAAATCAGCTGATATACAGAGTTTGTTGTTTAACTGAATTACTACAATTGTGTACATTCCTTTTGGGTCATTAATAGATGTTATAATCCTAGGCATTACAGTAGATTTTTTTTCCATAATGTAGCAGGTCCTCGTCTTCTTTATTAAAAGAAGCAGACAATAATACACTGTATCAAATATTATTTAAGAACTACATATATTTATCTACCAAAGAAGTCTCTTGTAGAAATATAATATTATTTCTGTTTATTTTTAGATAAATCATTAATGTTTTCCTTTTGTTGCCATTATTTAATCTATTTACATGGACAGACTCCAAATTAAGACTGGCCATACTTTACATTTGAAATAAACTTTTTTGCTAAGATATAATACGATGCAGTCATCCACCAAATTAGTGTTGTTATAAATAGAACTCTAATGCTTGCCTCTAACACTGTTATCTTCCACATTGTTTTGAATTTTTCATTTCTAAATACTAAATACTAAAACTCCTAAGCAATAAAAAACAAATTAAAACATACAGCTGTAACCAGGTATATTACTAACAGAACACTACCATGCATGGAAACCAAATTCCCTAATTTGCCTAGTCAAGTAGATTAACTACCAAACTATTCTTTTACTAAGCAGAACCAAAAAATTCATTAACATCTAGTAAAAAGCTACCCTAAGTTACAAATGATTACTATAGTAATGAATATAAGCTAAAAAAACTACAGATTCAATTAAATATTCCATAATTTAAAATTCATTTTTTCAATCAAATCTTTTAAGATTAATAATCTATTTGAATTGGACATTTGCTGAGGAGGGATGCAGAGTATATTGGGAAAAAGATGCTAAGGATGAAGCTACCAGGAAATAGGAAAAGAGGAAGGCCTAAGATAAGGTTTCTGGATTTGGTGAGAGAGGACATGCAGGTGGTTGGTATGACACAGCAAGATGCAGAGGACAGGAAGAAATGGAAACAGATGATTCACTGTGGCGACCCCTAATGGGAACAGCCAAAAGAAGAAGAAGAATCTATCTGAATTAATCTCAAGGAATAAATTATCTGATAAATTATGTAATCATGCCTATTTATATAATATTAATAGAATCATTTATCAATTATCTCTAGAATATTTGATAATTTAAACACTAATATAATCGAATCCTAAAATTATATGTTTACACTAATATATTTAATTTACTTCATAATAACCTATTAAATCTAAATTTATCAGACTGTTATACAATGAAAAAGTTAATGTATTTGTACATTTGTCATGTTGAAAAGTATATACATGTTCTAAAATGCTAACAAAAATAATGTCTTAAGCAACAGATTTATGTCTTAAGTAAACAAAGATCATATAAAAAGTTAATGCAAATCACTTGTTTTTAAGTTTTTAATTTAGACTTAGTTCTCCATGCATTTGGTTCACTCTGTCTTTTGAAGGATGAACCCATTCCATTCCATTTAATTAGTAATGTTGAGTATTTTATTTTTGTTCACAAATGTAGATGCCTCTTCCAGTGTATCAAATATTTTGATTCCTTCACAGGAAGGAACATTTTTATCATTGTAGAAAATAATATAGTAGCTTTAATACTATCTTTTTAAGTTCTTTAATTGATGACAATCAACCTTTCCTTTTATTCAGTACCTTACTAAAATAGTCTTTATTAAATCTGATTAAATGTGGATTAGTCCATGCTGCTTTTACTATTTGATCTTTTTCATGCCAGAGATAAATGTAACTATTATTGAATATGGAGGTGCGTTTTCCTTTTTTGATTGTGTTATTAAAGATCTATGAGCCCTCTCTATCCCAAATGATAAAGTTTCAGGGAAGTTTAAGTTTTTATGCAGCCAGGTTGTTAAAAAGTTAATGCTATCTCCACCATATTTTTCTGGTATCCAATATATTCTCACATTGTTTCACCTCAGCCTATTTGTATTTAATTTATTTTTACATTTGTTAACCAGGTTAGTCCGACTGGGCCCAGAGAGCCCTTTTTCAGCAGAGACCTGAGGAGAAAAGCTCCAGGAAAGTAATTAAAAAATAAGAAAAACCCAACAATTCAAGTTGTAAGGTACTTAACTGTACAAAAACAGAAAAAATATACAATACAAATATATACAAGGCAAAAGTACAGTATTTTGAGAATGCAGTAACAATATGTTTGAGAAATTTGGTTAGCATTAAGTTATTTACAAGGAATGTAGCAATGCCTAATATAAAAAAAAAATCAGAGTAACCTCATGGCATAGTAGAACAAAGATGCATTTAATAACATAGGTACTAACTGCAGAGAGAGTAATATATGTAGACAGTTTAGGTGGATACCAGGCTGATATGTTAATTGAGAGAAGAAGAAAAAATTTATTAGGTAATTTCCTGACAAGTATACATCTATGCATGTTGGAAATTAATTTTCAGTTGCTTTTTGAATTCTCCACTTTTGATAGCGGAGTGAAGGGACCATGGAAGGTTGTTCCATGAATATGCAATTCAATGACTGTAAAGTATTTTTCCAATATTTTTGTTTGGCTTGGTCACCTGCAGAAGGTTTTGTTGTGTGCTTCTGAGGTCACGATTGGGTGTGTAGGGTGTAATTATGGAAGTAAGGCAGGGCAGGAGTTGTGGCTATTTAGGATGCTGTGTACAATCTGTAGTTGTGATATTTGAAGCATGTGGGGCAGCTCAGGCCATCTTAAGCTTTTCAGGGATATACAATGATGGAATTTGTAGCTATTACTGGCTGTGAATCTTGATACCTTGTTATAGGTGGTTTCTAGTTTGGTTAAGAGATTATTTTGGAGGTTAGTAAGTATGGGAGCAGCATACAGGAGGGATGGTAGAACAAATGTTTGAGCCAGAATAGGTCTAGATTTGTTAGGTATATATTTGTTGTTGCGGTATAGAAGACCGTCACCTAGTTTTTGATTGGACTTTTTGATACAGTTTAAGATATGCAGGTCAAATTTTAATTGGGCGTTTATAGTAACACCAAGCAATTTGGTGTTTGAGTCGGTGGTGATAATTGTATAATCTAAGGATGAGATGGTGAAGTTGTCTTTAACTGGATTGAAGTTTTTTAGAAGAAAAAGGTGAAGCCTGGTCTTTTTGGGGTTGAGAAGCAGGTTGTTTTCAGTTAGCCATTGTTCTACTAGGTGCAGAGATTGTTGAGTGACAGTGTGGAGATTTTGTATATTTTCGGAGGTGTTAATAATTGTAGAATCATCTGCAAACTGCATTAAGGTAGAGTGGGGACAGGAGACATGGAAGTTATTTGTAAATATATTAAAAAGTAGGGGGCCCAGGATAGAACCCTTGGGAACCCCAGTCTTAACAAGACAGAAAGGGGAGAAGGATATTTGCCATCTGATGGACTGATATCTGTTTGAGAGGTAACTGTTAAACCAGGAGGTAGTAGAGGTAGAGCGTTGTAGGTTGGAAAGTTTGCTTAGGAGGATGAGATGGGAAATGGTAGCAAATGCTTTGGATATATCAAGTAATAGAGCATATATGAGTTTATTATCATCTCTGGCTTGGGAAATGTTGTGTGTGAAAGATAACAGGGCAGTGGTAGTACTGTGTGAGGGTTGGAAACCGTGCTGTGTGGGTGTAATTAGGTTTGCTTGTAAGAGGTGGTTTAACATTTGTCTCTGTATGCATTTTCCAGTATCTTGGATAAGGGGATAATATGGCAATAAGCCTGTAATTTGAGGGTTCTGTAGAATTTCCCCCCTTATGGAGGGGTATTATGAAGAATTGTTTTCCAGATATCTGGCACTGTATTTTCTTGGATGGATCTATTGATAAGTATCGATACAGGGTCTGCTACGGATTCGGCTGCATGTTTGAGAAATAATGGAGGGACTTTGTCGGCTGATGGGGAACAGGGTTTGGGTTTGTTAAGAAGTGATCTGATGAAGGAGGTTGCTACAGGTGCTAAGAAAAATGATAGAAGAGATGAGGTGGGAGGTTGAGTCTTTATATCAAGAGTTTCTGATTTAGTAAGCTTTTCTAGTATTTCGATGAAAAAGTTGTTTTAAGTAGGCTTGCAGTTTCATTAGAAGGTTTGTTAGGGAAGGGGTTTGGTGAAGAGGGGTTCCCTGGAGATAGTTTGTTTATTGAGTACCACAATTTCTTCGGGTTGGAATGTGGGTTGCTCAGAGATTTTTGATAAAATTTTTTTTGTCTAGTAGGAACAGCTTTTTTGTTTGGTTGCGAAGCTGTTTATATAAGTTCAGGTGGAAAGTTGAGTTGTTATTTTTTTTTCTATACTGTCCTGGCACTGTCTCTCTTATTCATAAGTGATCAAGTTGCCTGGTTTAGCCATGGTGCATAATGAGAAGTTATGTACTTACCATAATATTCCATGTTTGTAGTCATTTATGTGCAAGTGGTTTTCGTGATCCTGCCAGATACCTTGGACCATCATTCCCAGATAATGCCCCCCCCCCACCCTATCTGGGAAGCTTCCGTGGTCAAGACTGCATTTTGTTGAGGGAGAACAAGGGGATGACCTAGATAAAGCTGATCTGTATGTAACCATCACATTAGATCCTTCTTGCAGGAGTTTGTAATGAGTATTTGCTGGGACAAGGGTAGATCCTGCATTGACCACTGGGCAAATAGTAGCCACTGAAGCACTCTCATGTGTAGATGGACTAGGGGAACTAAAAGAATGGTGGATGCCATAGTACGTAGAACTTGAAGAAGTATCCTGGCCTGTACTTTGTCTTTGGTCAGCAAGAGTTTGACTTGGTTTTGCAACAATGGTATCCTTTCTGGTGTCAGTTTTGCTGTCATGGTGGTTGAGTCTAGGTCTGAGCCTAAGAAGAGAATACGCTGCGATGGAGATAAGGCAGATTTTTTTAGATTTACTGTAATTCCTAATCTGGCCACAAGGATAGAGTCTCGTCCCTGGCTTGGATTAGTTGGTGCTTGGTGGTAGCAGTGAGGAGCCAGTCGTCTAGGTATGGAAACACCCGGAATCCCTGATGTCTCAGGTGAGCCGTGACCACTGCCATACATTTGAACAATCTGGGGGCTGTAGTGAGGCCAAAGGGTAGTGCTTGAAACTGAAAATGACTGGCTCCCAGCCAAAAGCGTAGATGTCTCCTGGAGCGCTTGTACATTTTGATATGGTAGTACACATCCTGAAGATCTGTGGAGTACATCCAGTTGTCTATTCCGATAAACGGAAAAATTGACTGCAGAGTGGTCATTTGGAACTTCAATTTTTTTTACAGACTTGTTCAGCTTGCTGAGATCTAGAATTGATCTCCAGTCCCCGGTCTTTTTTGGAACTAAAAAGAATCGTAAGTTCCGAATCCTATTTGCTTTGTGGGGACTTCTTGGATGTCTCTTTTTTGAAGCAATGAGATAACCTCTAATGTTGCACTGTCTATCTGAATGGGTGGTACATCTGGTAAAGACCGATTTGTAGGGGGATTGGAAACAAAAGGAACGAAATTTTGTACTCACTGATCTTGAGAAGTTTGTAGCCAGGCGCTTGGGTACAGTGACAGATGACCCCTGACTGCCTCCAGAGAAGGACAGTCAGGCAACCTTTCAGGGGCGATGAAAGGGACGATCAGAGAAAGCATTTCTATCACCCTGGTGTTGCGGACCCCCTCTGCCGCGAGAGCGGCGTCTTCCATTATAAACTCCCCCTCTGCCTCTAGGGGAAGGTTGGCCATGTGCTTGAGGGAAACCTTTTTGGGATTTATGGAACCACATTTTCCCTCCTGTTTGACCCTAGGAATAGGGTCTGGATGGATGGGAGAAACGGATTCCCACAGCAGATAAGGTTTTCCCTTCCTGCTCGCACCTGGTCAAAGTCTCTACCTGAGGTCCAAAAAGAGTTGAACCATCAAAGGGGATGTTGGTAAAGGAAGACTTGAAGGACTCTGTAAAATTGCATAGATGCATCCAGGAATGTCTCCTAAGACATATTCCTAATGCGACCGCCCTGCTCGCTCCATCAGCTGCGTACAAAATCAGCCTCATGGAGGAGTTAGCAATAGAGGTAAGGGTGGAGAGCTGCAAAAATACCTTGTCAGTGGATCCTGAAGCTACTGAACCCTGAAGGATATCTCCCAACTCTTTTAGGAGATCCCTTAGTAGCCTAGTAAAATGGGACAGGTAGTTCAGCGATCGTAAGGTAAAAGCTGCTGAAGAAAAGGTACACTTTCTATACCTATCCATCATCCTAGACTCTTTATTAGGAGGATGGATATTTGAGGATGTCTCAGATAATGCCTTCTTTGTGGCTGCTGCTACCACCATAGCATCCACAGGTACTCCCTTGGTTAGAAAGGTTTTGTCTTCTGGAGCAGTAATAAATTTATTAGGCCTCCTCAGGACAGGCTCCACTGTGTCTGGAGGGGTCCAAGCTTTCCAAGATATGACCCCTAACAGTTGGTCATATGGCAGTGTCACCCAGGAGGTGGAAGGTCGGGAACCAAAAGCCTCAAGGTATACTGATTCATCCTCAGTAGAGTTAGAGGTCTTCCAATCACCCACTGTCTAAGGATTTCTAGGATGTCCACAAAAGAGACATCCTCAGAGGGGGATCTTGGAGACCCTTCTGACTCATCCAAATCAGTGTCAGAAGTGACAGACTTGGGTGAGTCAATATGCTTCCTCTTACAAACTCTCTTCCTAGGGACCTCTCCAGTGGGGTAATCTGGGGAGGTTTCAGAAGAGGGGACACCTCCTATGGGGGCTCCTTGGTGTTCTGGTTCCCTATGCTTAGGAGCAGGTGGGGGAGAAGAGGCTGCTACTGGCTGCTGAAGGGATGTTGGGTCCAATGGCAGGGCTTTAGTACTTGATAAAGCTCTCTCTATCACCTTGAAAGCCTTACCACCCCGCTTCAAGAAATGGAAGGTTGACTCCGAACTGGAAGAGCAGGCTCTGAAGCGGAGGTGGGAATCAAGCTCACATGAGCCAAAGCACCGAGAGGGAGGGTCAGAGCAGAAGAAGAACCGGGGTGACTATCCATTTCGGAGTTGACCGGAGAGCATCGGCTACCAGACCCCTCGGTTCCAGACTGAGCCGATGAAGTTAAGAGTTATCGATTCTGAGGAAGCAGGAAGAGTCCTTGGAACCTAGATTTCCAGCACTATATGACCCGAAACATTAAACTCCAAACATGAGGCAATCGGAGGAGGAATAGGAGATTGAGGATGGGATGGATCCGAAACCTTTGGGTGTGGAGAAGCTAAAATTTTTGCCAGTGCTAGGTTACAGAGCAGCTTCTTCACCACCCACTCTACATCCTCATCAGATAGTGTCCTGGAGGAACGGGTGGAGACAGATGGAGATCTCCTCCTTTCCAAAATAGGAGATCTTAATGTTGGTGAAACTGGTTCCAAGATCGGTGAATGTCTCGACAAAGGTGATTGTCTCTGAGCCGATGAAACAGACGGCACCGAGACTGAAGAAGCATAATCGGAGCCAGAACTCTTTGGCTCTGTCGCTTTTGATTTTTTTGTCAGTTCTGAAGCAGGAGCTGATGTAGCGCTCCTTTTGTGATTTTTAGAGACTGTCTGACCTTGTTCTAGCTGTTCTTGGAAGGAACTTTTCATCAGACCCCTATCAATTAGTTCCCTTTTATTAAGTATCAGTTATAAAGGCAGGAGAGCGAAAAGGCAGTATATCCACTTAGAATGCAGCACACATAAAAATATAAAAAGTCATCAAGCACCAAACAGTCGATATTCCCAATATGTCAGCAGATATCTCAAATCCACATTGTGGTCAATAAATCCACTCGATAGTAGTATATAAACTCAGTGTAGAAATATATATATTCCAATTTCTCAGCAGTATTCACTTCACCAGCCAAATAAAGGAACGGATCGACCACATAAATATATCGAAAACCAGAATTTATTCAAATACAAGAAAAACGGCAAGTGCTTTCATCCGTAGGCTTCATCAGGCCATAAATAATTAAACATTTAAACAGCTTATATACCTTCAAACACTATTATTAGTAGTGACATCACTTCCTGATGTTAATTACCATCTTTCTTATTCAAATAGCGCTTGAATAAAATTAAATTCATAAAGCATTAGATAAAATAAATAATTCTAACTATTCTAAAAGTATTTATCTCTTATATAATATGTGCATGTATTAAAAACAATAAAAGTGCACATAAAAAGTGCGTTAAATTGTATATTAAAACACGCATTTAATATGCATGTATTTAAAAACGGCAACTTATGCTTTCATAAAAAGCACAATAACATGCGCAAAAAACATACAATCCATTCCACTAACATCAGTAGTCTAATTTAAAACACATAGTTCAAAACTAAAAACACTATGTTCTACCACATGAAATGAACGCAATTCCATACTCAGCCATTTAACAAACAGCCATTTAACAAACACAACGATGTATAAGCACATAATACAGTGTGATTGCATATACACCTAATATATACTATGTACATCATATAACTATGAATAAATAACTGACTATTCAATATATTTAAAGAAGTAGTTCATAATTCGTATGGATCCCTATTAACTATATGTATTGTATATTTATATATTAAATAATAATAAATATTGAATAATAAAATACAGTTACATTTAGATTTTATAATTAAATATAGCAAATCCATTATAATGTGTATATCACACAATATTTGATTAAATACATCAAATCTATTATAGCATAATATATATCTCGCAGTGTAATTCATTAATCCTAGTATTTATTAGCTTTTAAATTCCTAGCCCTTAACATAGGTTTTATGGGAATTCTGTCATTGAGTCCTGGGTCCCGATGGGCTCTCAGCCTAATAATCCATTTACTTTCATGTTGTTCGGTTATATTGCGTATTGGTCCTCTCCTAACAGTAGGTGTGTTGACATACATAACCATAAATTTGAACTTGTGTTCCATCGAATTATTAATTACATGTTTGGCCAATGCATTCTTATCTGACCCTATCCTAATATTATAGTAATGCTCTCTTGTTCTTTCTTTCAGCCGTCTATCAGTCTTGCCCACATAAAATGCTGGGCAATACTGACAGACCACCAAATACACCACATGCATGGTCTCACAAGTTGCATTACAATGAAATGTAAAGGCTTGCTGTGTTACTGGGTGTATAAAGCTTGCAGACTGATCTATCATGTGACAAAAATTACATTTCCCACATGGTCGAGTATTAGTAATAACATCACTCATCTGTGGTGTGGAATCAACTCTATTTGGGCCACAGAGTAGTCTATATAGGTTTAACTTGTTCTTATATATAAATTTAGGTATGTCTCCCACTACCTCTGAAATTATTGGGTCAACTAATAGGAGGTCCCAGTATTTCATATAGGCATTTTTAACCTCTTTAACATCTTGTGTATAGTAAATGGCAGCTGTAGGCCTACCATTGCTGAAATTATCCCTTATTTTTGTTGTTTGTTTAACATTTTCACTTTGATCAGCAAAGTATGGATATGCACGTCCTTCCCTAAGATCTTTCATATCAATTAAACCTTCCTGTATTTCTTGAGGTTTGTATGATCTTTCCAAGAACTGTCATTTAAGTTGTATCATTTCTTTATTGTATCCTTCTTGTGTAGAATTTAACCTAGATACCCACATAGCCTGGCCTTTTACCACATTCTTGAATACATAACCTGGGTGCAGATAGGTACTTCTATGACATGTTTTTCTAAGTACCCCTGTATTAATATAACCATTAAGAATTTTTTCCACATAAACATCCAAATAGGGAACAAAATTCTGTGATGCTGTCATAGTAAATTCTAAATACGATGTTAATGAATTAATTTCTTGCACAAAAAATTTCAAGCATTCTTCACTGGATTTCCAAATTAGGAAAAGGTCGTCCACAAAACGAACATAAAATCCTACATGTTTTTTATAAGAATCCAGTGTGAACAATAATCTATTTTCCCAGTCAGTCATCACTAGGTTGGTGTAGCTATTGGCACATGAAGTGCCCATAGCCACGCCATCCCTTTGAATGTAGATTTGATGATTGAAGGTAAAAATGTTATAATCTAGTACAATACCCATCAGGATGCATATAGTTTCTGTTTGAGAAGTAGTATGGTATGGTTCCAAGCATCTGTGTAGGCATTCAACACCCTGCTTGTTTAGAATGCTGGTAAATAATGATGTTACATCTAAAGTAACTAACCAGTAATCAGGTATTACTTTTCATTTTCCATGTATTCATACAACATAGACAAAAATTGTCTGGTATCTTTTAAAATATATGTATATCTTTCTACAGCAGTTTTTAATTTAGATTCAATATATATAGATAGGGGTTCCGTTATCCAGCCCCTGCCTGCTACAATGGGCCTCACTGGTGGTGAGGTCGGATCTTTATGTATTTTTGGGACCCCTTGTATACAAGGTATTCTCGGGTTATCTACTTTACAAAAATTAAACAGTTCTTGACCAAATTCGTTCTTCCTGGAGTAGATTTAAAAGTTCCATATTGACTTTAGTGATAATTGTATCAACTCTATTAGTATTAATTTGTTGGTAATATCGGTCATTTGATAACATATTCACCATACTAGCTATATATATTTATCCATATCCATAACAACTGTAGGACCTCCTTTGTCGGCCGGTCTAATCATTATATTTGGATCACTTTTTAAATTTTTAAGAGCTTTCCTTGCACCAAAGGTCAAATTACTATAGCATTTTCTACTCCTATTAGCCTTATTTTGTTTATGTAATTCTTCCTCTACTAATCTTGAATATGCATCCAACAAAGGGTGTATATTTGGTACATAAGTGCTGGGTTTTCTAAAAATATGGCCATCTAAACGTGTTTCTGTGTTACCATAGTCTATTTTTAACTGAACGTTCCTAACAAATAGTTTTAGGTCAGTTATTGTTTCAGTTATATCACTTTTTATGGTAGGTATGAACGTAAGGCCTTTTTCTAAAACCTCACTCTCTTCTTTAGTAAGAACTTTACCAGATATATTCCATATTAGTGAGTTAGGTCCTTGTTCCACATTTTCTTTATTGTTGGCCCCGTATGTTCTATATCTGTAATTCTCCTCTTTTGTCTTCCCCGACTCATGGACCTGTCCCTGCCCCCTCCCTTCCATTTTTCTCCTATGGGGAAAGGGATCATATCTTTATCGTCGGCTTTATTAGCACCAAGTTTCAAGATTTTTCTCCTCACAACATCTTCTTCTTTTGAATTTTTTGAATTAATAAATGTTTCTTCCTCTTCCAAAGGAAGACATTCTGGACCTTCTATATTATCATTGGCTTGTTGTATTTCAGTATGTTCCTGGTGTACAATTGCTGTCACTGTTATATGATTACTACTTTTGTCTGTTGTCATCATATCATTTATAGGGCTATTAATATTCCTATTAGCTTTCATATTATATTGTGCATTTCTATTTCTATCAATATTTAAGCTAACAGGATTCAATGTCACAGCCACATTTTTATTCGTATATGCATTATTAGTATCCATATTATCATTAGCCTTTTTATTAACAATTCTTTCTTCTTTAGGCCAAGTAAAGACTTGACCTCTTGCAAAGTCCTTTGTATCCCTGTCTATTTTATGTTGTTTTTGCTCCAGCAGTCTTTTTTCAAATAGAAAAACATTGTCCAATAGTTTTTCCATACCCTTATCAGCCACATGTTTAGGGAACATGGAGTATATACTCTTTTGTTGTTCTATAACTTGTTCCCTAAGTGCTTTTTCTTCCGGCACTAAATAGCTGTTCAACAATGCCATGTATTTTATACTTGTGTCTAAACTGATTTTCTGCCATTGATATAACAAGTCAGGGTATCTGGTACCTGTTGTAGGCATTTTTAAAATGCGGAGTCCCCTGGGTATGATGCGACGCTCTATGCACACTTCAAAATGTTGCCTCTGTAGTTGTAAACGCTTAAGGTTAACAAAGTCCACCTCCATCTTACTAAGTAAAACTGACAGTCCATTGCTATTTGTTTCCACCATGGTTCCATCCTCAGTCGTTGTATCACTGACGTCATACGCTTTTAGCGGGTTTTCTTTTCCATCTACGTAATCTTTGAACCTATTAGTATTGTCCCGAAGGTTTTCGGGTACATATGGTAGTTCTACTGGTATTTCAGTTATTTCTGCCATTATAACAATCAAACAGCCAAGTATAACAAGTATAAGAATAAAAACAAAAAGAGTAATGACTGTTTGAAACGCTTCTCCAATATCGTTCAGTAAGTATAAGTTATAAAGGCAGGAGAGCGAAAAGGCAGTATATCCACTTAGAATGCAGCACACATAAAAATATAAAAAGTCACCAAGCAAAGAAATAGTTCATAATGTAATTAATAATTCGATGGAACACAAGTTCAAGTTTATGGTTATGTATGTCAACACATCTACTGTTAGGAGAGGACCAATACGCAATTTAACTGAACAACATGAAAGTAAATAGATTATTAGGCTGAGAGCCCATCGGGACCCAGGACTCAATGACAGAATTCCCATAAAACCTATGTTAAGGGGTAGGAATTTAAAAGCTAATAAATACTAGGATTAATGAATTACACTGCGAGATATATATTATGCTATAATAGATTTGATGTATTTAATCAAATATTGTGTGATATACACATTATAATGGATTTGCTATATTTAATTATAAAAACTAAATGTAACTGTATTTTATTATTCAATATTTATTATTATTTAATATATAAATATACAATACATATAGTTAATAGGGATCCATACGAATTATGAACTACTTCTTTATATATATTGAATAGTCAGTTATTTATTCATAGTTATATGATGTACATAGTATATATTAGGTGTATATGCAATCACACTGTATTATGTGCTTATACATCGTTGTGTTTGTTAAATGGCTGTTTGTTAAATGGCTGAGTATGGATTTGCGTTCATTTCATGTAGTAGAACATAGTGTTTTTAGTTTTGAACTATGTGTTTTAAATTAGACTACTGATGTTAGTGGAATGGATTGTATGTTTTTTGCGCATGTTATTGTGCTTTTTATGAAAGCATAAGTTGCCGTTTTTAAATACATGCATACTAAATGCGTGTTTTTATATACAATTTAACGCACTTTTTATGTGCACTTTTATTGTTTTTAATACATGCACATATTATATAAGAGATATATACTTTTAGAATAGTTAGAATTATTTATTTTATCTAATGCTTTATGAATTTAATTTTATTCAAGCGCTATTTGAATAAGAAAGATGGTAATTAACATCAGGAAGTGATGTCACTACTAATAATAGTGTTTGAAGGTATATAAGCTGTTTAAATGTTTAATTATTTATGGCCTGATGAAGCCTACGGGTGAAAGCACTTGCCGTTTTTCTTGTATTTGAATAAATTCTGGTTTTCGATATATTTATGTGGTCGATCCGTTCCTTTATTTGGCTGGTGAAGTGAATACTGCTGAGAAATTGGAATATATATATTTCTACACTGAGTTTATATACTACTATCGAGTGGATTTATTGACCACAATGTGGATTTGAGATATCTGCTGACATATTGGGAATATCGACTGTTTGGTGCTTGGTGACTTTTTATATTTTTATGTGTGCTGCATTCTAAGTGGATATACTGCCTTTTCGCTCTCCTGCCTTTATAACTTATACTTACTGAACGATATTGGAGAAGCGTTTCAAACTGCCATTACTCTTTTTATTTTTATTCTTATACTTGTTATACTTGGCTGTTTGATTGTTATAATGGCAGAAATAACTGAAATACCAGTAGAACTACCATAAGTACCCGAAAACCTTCGGGACAATACTAATAGGTTCAAAGATTACGTAGATGGAAAAGAAAACCCGCTAAAAGCGTATGACATCAGTGATACAACGACTGAGGATGGAACCATGGTGGAAACAAATAGCAATGGACTGTCGGTTTTACTTAGTAAGATGGAGGTGGACTTTGTTAAGCTTAGGCATTTACAACTACAGAGGCAACATTTTGAAGTGTGCATAGAGCGTCGCATCATACCCAGGGGACTCCGCATTTTAAAAATGCCTACAACAGGTACCAGATACCCTGACTTGTTATATCAATGGCAGAAAATCAGTTTAGACACAAGTATAAAATACATGGCATTGTTGAACAGCTATTTAGTGCCGGAAGAAAAAGCACTTAGGGAACAAGTTATAGAACAACAAAAGAGTATATACTCCATGTTCCCTAAACATGTGGCTGATAAGGGTATGGAAAAACTATTGGACAATGTTTTTCTATTTGAAAAAAGACTGCTGGAGCAAAAACAACATAAAATAGACAGGGAAACAAAGGACTTTGCAAGAGGTCACGTCTTTACTTGGCCTAAAGAAGAAAGAATTGTTAATAAAAAGGCTAATGATAATATGGATACTGATAATGCATATACGAATAAAAATGTGGCTGTGACATTGAATCCTGTTAGCTTAAATATTGATAGAAATAGAAATGCACAATATAATATGAAAGCTAATAGGAATATTAATAGCCCTATAAATGATATGATGACAACAGACAAAAGTAGTAATCATATAACAGTGACAGCAATTGTACACCAGGAACATACTGAAATACAACAAGCCAATGATAATATAGAAGGTCCAGAATGTCTTCCTTTGGAAGAGGAAGAAACATTTATTAATTCAAAAAATTCAAAAGAAGAAGATGTTGTGAGGAGAAAAATCTTGAAACTTGGTGCTAATAAAGCCGACGATAAAGATATGATCCCTTTCCCCATAGGAGAAAAATGGAAGGGAGGGGGCAGGGACAGGTCCATGAGTCGGGGAACACAAAAGAGGAGAATTACAGATATAGAAAATACGGGGCCAACAATAAAGAAAATGTGGAACAAGAACCTAACTCACTAATATGGAATATATCTGGTAAAGTTCTTACTAAAGAAGAGAGTGAGGTTTTAGAAAAAGGCCTTACGTTCATACCTACCATAAAAAGTGATATAACTGAAACAATAACTGACCTAAAACTATTTGTTAGGAACGTTCAGTTAAAAATAGACTATGGTAATACAGAAACACGTTTAGATGGCCATATTTTTAGAAAACCCAGCACTTATGTACCAAATATACACCCTTTGTTGGATGCATATTCAAGATTAGTAGAGGAAGAATTACATAAACAAAATAAGGCTAATAGGAGTAGAAAATGTTATAGTAATTTGACCTTTGGTGCAAGGAAAGCTCTTAAAAATTTAAAAAGTGATCCAAATATAATGATTAGACCGACCGACAAAGGACGTCCTACAGTTGTTATGGATATGGATAAATATATAGCTAGTATGGTGAATATGTTATCAAATGACCGATATTACCAACAAATTAATACTAATAGAGTTGATATAATTATCACTAAAGTCAATATGGAACTTTTAAATCTACTCCAGGAAGAATGAATTGGTCAAGAACTGTTTAATTTTTGTAAAGTAGATAACCCGAGAATACCTTGTATACAAGGGGTCTCAAAAATACATAAAGATCCAGCCTCACCAGCAATGAGGCCCATTGTAGCAGGCAGGGGCTGGATAACGGAACCCCTATCTATATATATTGAATCTAAATTAAAAACTGCTGTAGAAAGATATACATATATTTTAAAAGATACCAGACAATTTTTGTCTATGTTGTATGAATACATGGAAAAAGAAAAGTAATACCTGATTACTGGTTAGTTACTTTAGATGTAACATCATTATTTACCAGCATTCCAAACAAGCAGGGTGTTGAATGCCTACACAGATGCTTGGAACCATACCATACTACTTCTCAAACAGAAACTATATGCACCCTGATGGGTATTGTACTAGATTATAACATTTTTACCTTCAATCATCAAATCTACATTCAAAGGGATGGCATGGCTATGGGCACTTCATGTGCCAATAGCTACGCCAACCTAGTGATGGCTGACTGGGAAAATAGATTATTGTTCACACTGGATTCTTATAAAAAACATGTAGGATTTTATGTCCGTTTTGTGGACGACCTTTTCCTAATTTGGAAATCCAATGAAGAATGCCTGAAATTTTTTGTGCAAGAAATTAATTCATTAACATCGTATTTGGAATTTACTATGACAGCATCACAGAATTTTGTTCCCTATTTGGATGTTTATGTGGAAAAAATTCTTAATGGTTATATTAATACAGGGGTACTTAGAAAAACATGTCATAGAAGTACCTATCTGCACCCAGGTTATGTATTCAAGAATGTGGTAAAAGGCCAGGCTATGCGGGTATCTAGGTTAAATTCTACACAAGAAGGATACAATAAAGAAATGATACAACTTAAACGACAGTTCTTGGAAAGATCATACAAACCTAAAGAAATACAGGAAGGTTTAATTGATATGACAGATCTTAGGGAAGGACGTGCATATCCATACTTTGCTGATCAAAGTAAAAATGTTAGACAAACAACAAAAATAAGGGATAATTTCAGCAATGGTAGGCCTACAGCTGCCATTTACTATACACAAGATGTTAAAGAGGTTAAAAATGCCTATATGAAATACTGGGACCTCCTGTTAGTTGACCCAATAGTTTCAGAGGTAGTGGGAGACATACCTAAATTTATATATAAGAACAAGTTAAACCTATATAGACTACTCTGTGGCCCAAATAGAGTTGATTCCACAACACAGATGAGTGATGTTATTACTAATACTCGACCATGTGGGAAATGTAATTTTTGTCACATGATAGATCAATCTGCAAGCTTTATACACCCAGTAACACAGCAAGCCTTTACATTTCATTGTAATGCAACTTGTGAGACCATGCATGTAGTGTATTTGGTGGTCTGTCAGTATTGCCCAGCATTTTATGTGGGCAAGACTGATAGATGGCTGAAAGAAAGAATAAGAGAGCATTACTATAATATTAGGATAGGGTCAGATAAGAATGCATTGGCCAAACATGTAATTAATAATTCGATGGAACACAAGTTCAAATTTATGGTTATGTATGTCAACACACCTACTGTTAGGAGAGGACCAATACGCAATATAACTGAACACCATGAAAGTAAATGGATTATTAGGCTGAGAGCCCATCGGGACCCAGGACTCAATGACAGAATTCCCATAAAACCTATGTTAAGGGCTAGGAATTTAAAAGCTAATAAATACTAGAATTAATTAATTACACTGTGAGATATATATTATGCTATAATAGATTTGATGTATTTAATCAAATATTGTGTGATATACACATTATAATGGATTTGCTATATTTAATTATAAAAACTAAATGTAACTGTATTTTATTATTCAATATTTATTATTATTTAATATATAAATATACAATACATATAGTTAATAGGGATCCATACGAATTATGAACTACTTCTTTATATATATTGAATAGCCAGTTATTTATTCATAGTTATATGATGTACATAGTATATATTAGGTGTATATGCAATCACACTGTATTATGTGCTTATACATCGTTGTGTTTGTTAAATGGCTGTTTGTTAAATGGCTGAGTATGGAATTGCATTCATTTCATGTAGTAGAACATAGTGTATTTAGTTTTGAACTATGTGTTTTAAATTAGACTACTGATGTTAGTGGAATGGATTGTATGTTTTTTGCGCATGGCATTGTGCTTTTTATGAAAGCATAAGTTGCCGTTTTTAAATACATGCATATTAAATGCGTGTTTTAATATACAATTTAACACACTTTTTATGTGCACTTTTATTGTTTTTAATACATGCACATATTATATAAGAGATAAATACTTTTAGAATAGTTAGAATTATTTATTTTATCTAATGCTTTATGAATTTAATTTTATTCAAGCGCTATTTGAATAAGAAAGATGGTAATTAACATCAGGAAGTGATGTCACTACTAATAATAGTGTT
This sequence comes from Protopterus annectens, assembly GCF_019279795.1. Classification (NCBI taxonomy): domain Eukaryota; kingdom Metazoa; phylum Chordata; order Ceratodontiformes; family Protopteridae; genus Protopterus; species Protopterus annectens. Next base: position 493,669,201 of record NC_056742.1, read on the forward strand.
TGAAGGTATATAAGCTGTTTAAATGTTTAATTATTTATGGCCTGATGAAGCCTACGGGTGAAAGCGCTTGCCGTTTTTCTTGTATTTGAATAAATTCTGGTTTTCGATATATTTATGTGGTCGATCCGTTCCTTTATTTGGCTGGTGAAGTGAATACTGCTGAGAAATTGGAATATATATATTTCTACACTGAGTTTATATACTACTATCGAGTGGATTTATTGACCACAATGTGGATTTGAGATATCTGCTGACATATTGGGAATATCGACTGTTTGGTGCTTGGTGACTTTTTATATTTTTATGTGTGCTGCATTCTAAGTGGATATACTGCCTTTTTGCTCTCCTGCCTTTATAACTTATACTTACTGAACGATATTGGAGAAGCGTTTCAAACAGCCATTACTCTTTTTATTTTTATTCTTATAGTTCCCTTTTATGTTCTTTAAGAACCCTGGTGCTGAACACATGACAAAAGGTACAGGGTTCTTGCCAATGAGACTCCCCAAGACAATACACACAACTGGTGTGACTGTCAGTTGACATTTTCTGAGAACACTTGTCACACTTTTTAAAGCCAGAAGGGCGGTGTTCTCTGTCTTTATTTTTTGACATTTTTAATGAAAAGGAAAATAAACAAATATGACAATAATAGTACAACTATAAAGAGATATTTTTTTTACATATATAGAAAGACGAAAACTAGCACACAGAGAGGAAAGCCCTCTAATTTAAATGGGCAACTACGGCCCTCTAACTTAAACAGGCCACACAATCCTTAAAGAAATGGACAGGGGAAGCAAACACTCATGCAATCACTCTAGATAATAAAGGTAAAACTATTATTAAGAAAGAAGAAGAAATCTAGGCAAAAATATCAAAAAATTCCACTTAGCCAATGAACCAGTAAAGAAGACAACCTTGAAGCTTTCGCAGCAAACAAGATCTGGGGAATTGCCGTGGTGCACCATGGGATAGGGGATAGCCTCGAGCCAGTAAAAGCTCTCGAGCTTTAGTATCGGCCGAGTCGGAGCTGAGGTTTGGCTCCGAACCCAACCAGCAAGAATTACGGTGAGATAGGGCTACATAACATTTACATTTTAGCCTAATGGTTCTACTGGCAGCCAGGGTGTTAATGGTTTCTAGGAATATATTGTAGAAGCCTTGGCCAGTCTCATTAAGGGGTAATGTGTGTAGGAATGACAAGTTTACAGTGGACAGTAATTCGTTTAGGGTGACAAGGTGTAGGAATGACCAGTTTACAGTGGACAGTAATCTGTTTATGGTGACAGGGTTGTAGTTTTTAAGGTTACAAGACTCTTTGTTTTGGTGACTGTTGTTATGATTGGGAGAATGTCTTACTACTGAGGTAGGGAGGTGGTCACTGAGGGAGTTAGGTAGGGTGGAAGGGTTATGATAACACTGAGGGTTGGATACTAATATCCAGTCGATAACCAAGCCATTCTGGGAATTTTTTTGCTGGTGCTTGGAAGAGGTGATCAGCTGGGTAAAGCCATAAAGGTTTAAAAAGTAGCTAGGGGATGTAGTATTAACAAGGTTTCAGTCAATATTCATATCCCCAAGGATGATGGTTTCATAGGGAATGGATATAGAAATCGAAGAAAGAAATTGCTCGAGTATGGGAATGATATTTTCCAAATCATCAATTTTATATATAAGCCAGTTGTCCTGTTTTAAAAGAAATTCAGTTTGGGACTCACCTTCAGTTATTCTCCCTTCATGGTTATTTAAGGCTTCTTCTATGCTATTAATTTGTACACTTTGCTGCTTAAGTGTTTCCAAATGGTCTGTCTTCTTTCTGCATTCTTCTTTAAAATTTTCTATTTTAGTATCAAGTTTTTCTACTTTTATCGATACATCCTGCATGTTCTGAATACCCTTTTTGATGGCTCATTTTGACGTTTCTTCCTTCTTAACCAAGTAGATAAAATTCTGACAGGAAAATTACAGCTTCTGAAGAACTTCAGACTATAATTCTTATCTCTAACTATTGTTGAATGCAAACAATTGTCAAGTGTTTGCAAAATCTTATTTTTTAACCAATATTTTTGTCATAAAAAAGCTTTCAGTTACAGTGGTTTTCCCAGCTGCTGCTCTCAGCTGGCCATCTTTGCCACGCCCCCACAGTGGTTTGTCGTACTACAATAAGCCGCCTTCTTCTTGTGCAGCTGCTTCCTGTTGCTAAAATACCAGACCTGCTTGTTATACCACACTGCATATATAGTGGCATTTGAGCTTGGGTATTAGTTTGCATAGTAACATGGCTTCTTTTTATTGGCACCTTACTATTTTGTCTTTCTGGTACACTGGTAAAAGCTGGTTTTGGTAAAGTGTGACTGATGTCGTGACTGTGTCTGTATTTACATAACTGCATAAACTGATTTTCTGTGAGTAGCATTTATTATCTGTCCTACTTTTATGTTTTACTTGTGAGCAGCTCCTTGTGTACCTCCCTTGAATTACATATTTGCACATACCCCATACTGCATATACCCATATCTCCATATGTACACTCAGAATATCTAACTACCCTTGCTTAATATTGTATCTCATTTCATCTGCTGCCTGTCTCTCAGCACTAGGCACCTTCAGGCAGGGTAGTAACCATCTTATGTAAACTGTCAACCAGCTGCTGTTGATGCACAGGTACACAACACACACACACACATACACACACACACACACACACACACACACACACACACACACACACACACACACACACACACACACACACACTCATGCACAAACCATTTATGAGAAAGTGCACCTTCCTACTCAAACTGGAGACAGACCATTTTGGAAAGAAAGGTCAGTGTACACATTTCTCACATTCCAGCTCTATAATAAAACCAAAATACACAAAAGTCCTGGATAACTCTTAATCTAAGCCTCTTAGGTTCACACAAACAGACACAGAATAGTCAATATTGTTAGCATCACAAAAGATGCCATAATTCAAATAGAAAGCAAATGAATTCAGTATTTGCCTGTAAAAATGGTGTAATTCCAGAGGAATCTAATGTGCGTCATCTTGGAAAGAGATAACCAGCAGTCATCCTTGCTTTGCCAGGGGTGTCCTGCACCTCCCCAACAGGGCTTCTGCATATCGGCTAAATTTTTTTTTTCTACCTCTACTTTTTGGGAAAAGTCAGTCCTCTAGCCCTTCCAGTTTAATAAATTTGAATCATCCTACTTGAATGTGGTACTTCTCAACGCTAGGAATCTAAATATAAAACTCCCAACCTTTACGCCTTTCTGACCCTTGAAGACTTCCATATTTGTGCAAGAGCAGCAAACAACACAGGTGCACCACTAGGAAGACTGAATGACAAGGACTGAAAGTAGCACCTTATCCAAGGATAAACATAAGGTCTGTTCCAGGCAAAACAGAAGTAACACCCAACACTGCACCAAGCTGTAAATGAACACTATCTCTTCTGATCTGAAAGCCAGTGTCCTAGCTGACAAATTCAGTACCAGTAATACTCATCTCAATCACCAACTGTCATCTCTTAACTCACTGAACTCCCTGTTCCTCCAAAATCTTTATGAGACAGATCCTAGAATTCTGAAAAAAAAAAAAAAAGAAAAAACAGAATGAGAGCCAGGTCAACGACATTCTAACCAAAAACAAAACCAAATCAAGAACATTAGCTATATGGGCCAATACAATATACCAGGCTGTCTCCTAGTCAGTACAAAGTGCAACGCTGCTGAAGCTGTTCTAAATGTTTTCAGTCTTAGTTTCTCTAAAGGATATGTACCTGATATTTAGAGAATGCCCACTGCAGTGTCCCTTTGCAAAAGGGGCTCCACCTCAGACACTGCAAATTTTCATCCTATTAGCCTCACCAGCACCTGTAAAATCATAGAGCTTATATTGGTCAACCTGATAATTAAATTACCAAAATACAAACTCTCAACCCTAGTCAATTCAGCATCATGAAAGGTAGATCTTGTCTCTTAACTCTGCCTACTTTCTTAGAAAATGTAATGAATATCTGTAACAAATATCATTCCATCCACACTGCTGGCTGTACCTGACCTGATTAAAACCATGTCTTGCCAAAAAAAAACAAGCCATCCTGGTGGACCCCCTAGTATAAACAGGCTATACAACAAGAGAAAGAAACTAATGCCCAAGAACGAGAGGGAACTGGCTCAGCAGAAGAATAAATCTGTCTCTAGCTTAAACAAACAAATTAGAGATCTTGTCAAGTCTCCAAAGCAAATTATGAAACAAAAATAGCCTCTCTATCTACAGATATTCACAAGACATTCTTTAAGTACATACAAAATCTAAAAGGGGTACCCAGCTATGCGATGAACTGATTGTGGATGGCACCGCCCATATTCAGTCGAAGGTAACAGCCAACCTGCTAGCTGACAGATTTGAAACAAGGTTTACCCCCCCCCGTCCCTTCCAGTCATCCCCCAAACTACACCTGCTACCATTCCTCAGCCTATTATCTCAAGACATCATATCTTCTTGGTGCTCATCAAAGCCAAACACACAGCATCAGTGGGTCCAGACAACATCCCAGGTTGCCTTTTAAACAACTTAAAATATGACCTAGGAGACCCACTTGTATCCCTGTTTGACCACAGCCTATGAACTGGCTAAGTTCTGGCAGAATGCAGGACAGCAACAGTAATCCCTCTGCATAAAGGGAGACCATCAACCGACCCTGGAAATTATAGGCCCATAAGCTTGACTAGCCTCTTCTGCAAGACCACAGAAAGAATCATTATGGACCTTATTAACAAGGGCATAGGTAATCGCCAAACTGCCAGGATCCACCACATAACGCACGCACTCAGGTCCCTCAACAACAGGTACAAATATGACTCTGTCATTGTACATGTGGGTATGAATGACCTGAGATGTACCTCCCTGGACTACATGAAAAGAGACATGGAGGAGCTCTCAAATTATGTAGCCCAGGTGGGTATGACCCTAGCCCTGAGCAACATCCTACCATCACCCAGAATGATACTACAGTACAAGCAGAAAATGATTGATTTCAGCAACTGGCTAAGTTTCTGGTGTCATTCTAAGTGGATCCTGTATCTGTCTGTCTGGGATGACATGACTGACAGATCTCGATGCTTTGCCAGAGATGGCCTGCATCTGTCACCCCTGGGCTTTCTGATACTGGCCAAGGCTCTTGTCGCCCCTATAGTGCCTTTTTTAGGTGGTGTACCAAAGACCAAATTACCACCATAACAGCTACAAACAAATGCAATCTGATGGCCATGCTGCTCAATGCTAGAAGTCTAAATCTCAAAATGCACTTGCTCAAAGCACTCCTTAAAATGGAGAAGACAGGGGTCCAGGGAAGTAAATATTGTGGGAAGAAATAGCCAGGGAATTGTTATGGCAAGGCTTGTATAGGCCCTAGGGCTGATAGCCTAGTACCAACCTATGAACCTATGAGAACATCGACATTTGTGCTGTAACAGAGTCCTGTTCAAGGCAGCAGAAAGTACCCCTGCACTACCAGGCTATAACTCATTCCACACATTTCAGCCCCAGAACTTGGACTGAAGCTCCAAAGGCGGTGGTGTTTCCATATTCATAAAGGATACACACACCTCCAGACTGGTAGCCCAACATAAAGCATCAGAGATACTTCAGGTGCAGCTAAAATAGGGTAAGACAGCGATTCAGGTCATAGCCTGCTATAGGTCCCCAACCATGTCCCAAGACTCACACTCCACGTTCCTAAGCACCCTGGAAAATATTAGGGTCCAACCTAACACTCTCATACTGAGCGACTTCAACTACCGTTCTTTTAACTGGGAAAACTACTCAAGTACCAATACACTTGCCCAACATTTCCTGGAATTCATTAATTCCAATGCCCTGGGCCAGCTCATTCTTACCCTCATTAGAGGTAGCAACATCCTTGACCTGGTCAGTACTAACATGGGCAACTGTTGCTCTACATCAATAGTCAACTCCTCCCTGGTTAGATCTGACCACAAACTAATCACCTTGGAAATCCACATATCTCCCACCCACCCACCCCCCGCAAAGGTAACCACCATGAAAAACTTCTCCAAAGCTAACTTTGGGCTCCAAAAAACAGAGGTGGCTAACTTCACAGCACCCATGCAAATGGAAAATAGTTGCATGACTGCCGAATCATACAACAGTGCACTGTACGAACATGTAGACAAATGCAGGGATCTTGCCATACCCAATAGAACCAAGACCACCTCCTCCAAAAAAAGGAAGCCAATCTGGTGGTCCCCTGCCATAAACAAACTCTACAACAGAAGGAAGAAACTGATATGGTATAAGATGAAGTCCCAAGTCTGGAAAAACTCCCTTATCAGCCTCAACAAAAAGTTGAGATCCCTCATCAAATCCTGTAAAGCTAGCTATGAAGGCAGAATTGCAGCAGATAGTTAAGACAACCACAAGGCCTTCTACAGTTATGTAAAGAACCTCCACGGCAATACCCAGATTTGCTCAGAGGTACTGCACAATGGTACCTCCTATACTGAGCTAACAGATATTGCCAATATTCTGCCAGATTCAGTGCCAACCTTATCCCTCTCCCCAACCCAAAGGAGCAATCACAATACCAGAGATTGCCAGGCACCCAGTATTACTGCTGCACAGGTTAAAACAGCACTGTCCAAGGCCAAGAATACAGCTTCTGTGGGACCTGACAATATCCCTGGCTGTGTTCTACATGAACTACAGAGTGAACTGGCACCTCACTTGTATGCCCTGTTCAATCACAGCCTCACCTCAGGCTTTGTCTCTACTGAATGGCACACTGCTATAGTCATCCCTCTCCACAAAGGAGGAGCGACTACAGACCCTGGGAACTATCGCCCCATTAGCCTGATGAGTCTGATATTCAAAGCTATGGAATGCATCATCATGGACCTAATAAACAAGGATATAGGGAATCTCCAAACTCTGGATCCCACACAGTTTGGTTTTGTGAAGGGTAGATCATGCCTGCTCAACTTTGACTTCTTTGAGTTAGTCACCAGAGCTGTGGATGAAGGCAAGGTGGTTCATACAGCCTACCTTGATTTAGCCATGACCTTTGATAACATTCCCCACTCAGGAATCATAGAAAAACTCACTAAGCTAGGCATCAACCCCTATATCACTAGCTGGGTTGCAAACTGGCTCACAGATAAAACCCACAGTGTGAACTCAAGTTCAGACTGCTGACCAGTCATGAGTGGAGTCCCACAGGGTTCAGTCCTGAGTCCTCTTCTGTTTGGTATCTACTTCTCTGAAGTCTAGGCCAACACAAAGGGACTCTGGCTGACAAAGTTTGCAGATGATTCCAAGCTGGGAGCTATTATTAACTCCTCAAGTGATGTTGACATCCTACAGAAAGGCCTCACTGAGACCAACGACTGGTGTCAGAACCATGGCCTTAAGCTCAATGCCAAAACAATGGGTCGTCATTCCCTTTGGGAAAAACCTGGTTCCCATGAATTACTACATCGATGGTAGTCCACTGAACACAGATGGCATTATAAGAAATCTGGGAACACAGGTTGATAGCAACCTCTCTTTTGACCACCACATTGCCAATGTGGTCAGAAAGTCCTTCTATGTGGCACATCTCATTACTAAGGGTTTTGCATCCAGGAAGAAATAGATCATTGTCTCCCAGTACTCTTCCCTCATTAGGCCAATCATCGAGTACAATGCCCCACTTGGCATGTACCTCACTAGATACCTGCAACAACTGGAGAGGCCGCAAATATACCTCACAAAGAGGATCCTAGGCCTTAAACACTTGTCCTATATGGACAGACTCAAAAAACTCCAACTATTCTCTGTCTCATATCGCCTACTTAGGGACGATCTCTGTTTGACTTACAAAGCCATGTCTGACCCAGCTCTGTTAGAAATGCTACATCTAAAGAAATCCCAATCCCTCCACACCACGTGGTCCAGAGACCTCAGCCTCATTACCACAATCAACAGAACATGCTGGAGGGACAGGTTCATAACCCAGAGACTGCCCATGCTATGGAATAGACTTCCCATACATGTCAAACAGAGAACCTCACTGGGCCACACCTCACTGGCCCTCTTCTTGATGAGTGGATGGGAAATAAAAATTCACCCCTGGGATCACTCCAGTGGCTGTATTTGACAAAGACGCTGGGAACTAAGGTTGGGTGGCACGATGCCAGGGTAATCCTATGGACTAGGCTTGTAAAGGCTCCAAGGACATTAGCCTAGTACACACCTTTGAACTCTGGACCCAACTCAGTTCAGATTTGATAAAGGAAGATCATGCCTGTTAAACATGGTTGACTTCTTCGAGAAAGTCACCAAGGCCCTAGATGAGGGAAAGACAGAGCATACCACCTGTCTTGAACTAACTAATGCATTTGACACAATCCCCCACTCAGATATTATAGAGAAACTCTCCCAATTGGGAATAAACTTCTACATTACCAAATTGGTAGCCAACTGGCTCAACAACAGGACGCATACTGTCAAAGTGGGTAAGTTCACCTCTAGCAAAAGACCAGTCACCAGTGAAGTACCACAGGGTTTTGTGCTGGGTCCCTTACTGTTCAGAATTTATTTCTCCGAAGCCCAAGCAAACTTGGACAGCCTGTGGCTGACCAAGTTTGCTGATGATTGCAAATTGGGAGCAATTATTGGGTCCCCAGTGATGTTAATATACTGCACACAGACAAATGATTGGTGCTAAAACCACAGATTAAAGCTAAATGCAAAAACAAAATGCACTATTATTCCCTTTGGGAAAGCTGTCATCCTTGCTAATTACATTATAGACAGTATGGTATGTGATCTGGGTACTCAGGATGACAACAATCTGAACTTTGACCACCACGTATCCAAAATAATAAGGAAATCCTTCTATGTGGCACATCTTATAAGTAAAGGCATTGCATCTAGATCTAAGGAAGTTTTAATTCCATTGTACTTGGCCCTCATCAGACCAATAATTGAGTGCAATGCTCCCTTTTGCATGTACCTCACCAGACACCTGCAATGATTGGGGAGACCACAGAGGTTTCGCACCAAGTAATTACAGGGTACACAAAAGTCTTAAGCGGAAAGGCTGAAAGTCCTGTCACTGTATTCTGTCTCCTACAGATTGCTAAGGGGTGACCTGTGCCTGGCTTAAAGAGCAATCTCTCACCCAGCCCTGATGGACATGCTACACATTTGTAAATCAAACTGCATGAGGGTCATTCACTTCAGGGATCTTGACCTATGCTCTGACATAAACAGGCATGCTTGTAGAGGTAGACACATCTCCCAGAGACTGACACTTCTCTGGAACAAGCTTCTAATTCCTATGAAACAGAGATCATCTTCAATTGCACCCTAGATCAATGGGTGGGTGACCATAAATTTACACCTGGGGTGGTTCCCATGTCCCTCCTGGACAGAAGAAGTTGGTATTAACTACAATAGAACCTTACCTTTGCGAACTTCATTCATCTAACCACTGGCAATTCAGGATGAATATGGCTAGGCTTGTAAGGGCCCTAGGCTGTTAGCCTAGTAACCTCCTGTGAATCTATGACCCTATAAGAAGGGCTTGTCAGAAGCAACAGTTGGTGCACTGCCCAAGGCCTTAAGCTTAATGAAAAAAATGCAGTGTAGTTGCCTTTTGGGAAACAAATATATTCTACTGAGTACTACATAAATGAGACCCCATTAAAGACAGACACAGTCATTAGAGATTGTGGTACAATCAACAGTGACTTACATACTTAAGAAATCCTTTTCCATTTCCTAATTAATAGCTGAGTATATTCTTCATATCAAAGGATGCAATAATCACCCAATCATAGAATACAGTAGGCTGGTGATCATGTACTCCTTCCCCAACTAGAAAGACCACATTTTGCAACTAAAAAAAAACAAAGAATTAAGTTCCTTTAGCTACCAGACAAAATAAAAATCCCATTGAATTTTTCCTTCTTATACCAGCTCTTACACGTTGATCTGTGTCACCATCTGGGCTATTCATAGCAGCTCTTACATGTTGATCTGTGTCACCATCTGGGCAATTCATACCAGCTCTTACACATTGATCTGTGTCACCGTCTGGGTGATTCATACCAGCTCTTACATGTATCTCTGTGTCACCATCTGGGCTTTTCTTACCAGCTCTTACATGTCCATCGCTGTGTCACCATCTGGGCTATTCATACCAGCTCTTACATGTCCATCTCTGTGTCACCATCTGGGCTATTCATACCAGCTCTTACACATTGATCTGTGTCACTGTCTGGGTGATTCATACCAGCTCTTACATGTATCTCTGTGTCACCATCTGGGCTTTTCTTACCAGCTCTTACATGTCCATCGCTGTGTCACCATCTGGGCTATTCATACCAGCTCTTACATGTCCATCTCTGTGTCACCATCTGGGCTATTCATACCAGCTCTTGCATGTTGATCTGTGTCACCATCTGGGCGATTCATACCAGCTCATACATGTCAATCTCTGTGTCACCATCTGGGTGATTCATACCAGCTCTTACATGTCGATCTCTGTGTCACGGTCTGGACTATTCATACCAGCTCTTACACATTGATCTCTGTGTCACTGCCTGGGCAATTCATACCAGCTCGTACACGTTGATCTGTGTCACTGTCTGGGTGATTCATACCAGCTCTTACACGTTGATCTGTGTCACCGTCTGGGCGATTCATACCAGCTCTTACATGTTGATCTGTGTCACCGTCTGGGCGATTCATACCAGCTCTTACATGTCGTTCCCTGTGTCACCTTCTGGGCTATTCATACCAGCTCTTACACACTGATCTCTATGTCACCATCTGGGCAATTCATACCAGCTCTTACACGTTGATCTGTGTCACCATCTGGGCGATTCATACCAGCTGTTACACGTTGAACTGTGTCAACGTCTGGGCAATTCATACCAGCTCTAACATGTCGATCTCTGTCTCACCATCTGGGCGATTCATACCAGCTCTTACACATTGATCTGTGTCACCATCTGGGTGATTCATATCAGCTCTTAACACATTTATTTATTTTTATTTTTATTTTACATTTGTTGACCGGGATAGTCCAACTAGATGCATGTCCATTTTCAGTGGTGGCCTGGGGAGAAAAGCTCCAAGCGTAAGCAGATACAACATTACATAATACCAGCATTATATATTACAAACAGACTATTTACAGAGATTACATAAGTAAGCAAGTTAAACAAGTTCCACAGGTTAGAGTTAATCCCGAGTGTAAATCAGGATTAAATTAAATTACTGGTTAACAGATTTTTTCACATTCTAGAGAGAGTTAGCCAAGCTTGATACATTGACATAGCCAGTTAAGTGCCAAATGTTGTTTGAGTCTAGTTTTAAATTGACCTAAGGTAGAAAGTAAGGTAATATCAGCTGGAAGAGAGTTCCAGGATCTACTTACAGAGTTTGCAAAGAGAGAGTCACCGGCTGTGTTATTAATTTTGCTAGTCTGAATTAGTAGTTTGTTAGAGGATCAAAGTGGTCTAGGGTTGTTATAGGGGTGATAATATTTTTAAGTGCAGGAGTATTGTCCGAATTATAGAGAATTTTATAGGCCATAATCAGTTGGTTATACTGGATTAGGCTGGGTAGTTCAAGCCACCCAAACTGATTTAGATTGATGCAATGATGTGTCCTAAAAAGCAGCCCAGTGGCAAACCTGGCAATGTGGTTGTAGCAAATTGAGAGTTTGTTAAGGACAGTCTTGTTCAAGTTCGAGAGTAGAGGGGATGCATACAGAAGGGTTGAAAGAAGGTGAGAGTGAGCTATGGCAATTTTAGCTGGAGGAGTTAGGAAGGCTTTTATTCTGTAAAGTGACCCTAGTTTTTTATTGATGGTTTTGATAGTTTGGTTAACATGTAGGTCAAATTTGAGATTATTGTCTATGATGACACCTAATAGCTTTGTAGAGGGGTCAGGGGAGATTATTGTGCCATCATTTGACTTTATGGTAAAGGTGAAAGCGGTAGACCTACGTGTTGGTGAAAATAACAGCATTTTAGTTTTTTTGGGATTTAGGATCAGATGATGTTCAGAAAGCCAGTTTTCTATTGTATTAAAGGTGGTCTGTGTAGCTGACCATAACTCTATTGGAGATGTGGCCGAGCAAATCAGAGTAGAGTCATCAGCATATTGGATACAGCTGACTTTTGGGATGATAGTATAAAGGTCATTAATGAAGATGGAGAACAGCAAGGGCCCTAGTATAGAGCCTTGTGGTACTCCAAGGGTATTAGGTATAAGGGTAGAGAGTTTGTTCTGCCAGAGAACAGCCTGTTGTCGACCATTCAAGTAGGATTGAAACCATTGAAGGGCTCTAGTATCTAGACAGAATGTTTGCAGGGTGTGGATTAAAAGTTGGTGATCAACCATACTGAATGCCTTGGAAAGATCCAAGAAGAGGGCTCTTTGTCTCTGTGTCACCGTCTGGGCTATTCATACCAGCTCTTACACGATGACCTGTGTCACCATCTGGGCTATTCATACTAGCTCTTACACATTGATCTCTGTGTCACTGTCTGGGAGATTCATAGCAGCTCTTACCCGTTGATCAGTGTCACCGTCTGGGCGATTCATAGCAGCTATTACACGTTGATCTGTGTCACCATCTGGGTGATTCATACCAGTTCTTACATGTATCTCTGTGTCACCATCTGGGCTATTCATAGCAGTTCTTACACGTTGATCTGTGTCACCATCTGGGTGATTCATACCAGTTCTTACATGTATCTCTATGTCACCATCTGGGCTATTCATAGCAGCTCTTACACGTTGATCTGTGTCACCATCTGGGCTATTCATACCAGCTCTTACATGTCAATCTCTGTGTCACTGTCTAGGTGATTCATACCAGCTCTTACACATTGATCTGTGTCACCATCTGGGCTATTCATACCAGCTCTTACACATTGATCTCTGTGTCACTGCCTGGGCAATTCATACCAGCTTGTACACATTGATCTATGTCACCATCTGGGCGATTCATATCAGCTCTTACACATTGATCTGTCACCATCTGAGCTATTCATACCAGCTCTCGCACGTTGATCTGTTTATCACCGTCTATGCTACTCATACCAGCTCTTACACATTCATTTATTTTTCTTTTTCTTTTACATTTGTTGACTGGGATAGTCCGACTGGATGCATGTCCATTTTCAGCGGAGGCCCGGGGAGAAAAGCTCCAAGGGTAAGCAGATACAGCATTACATAATACCAGCATTACATATTACAGACTATTTACAGAGATTACATAAGTAAGTTACTGCAGTGGTCGAGCTGCGGTAGCGTTGTCGCCTCACAGTTAGACGTTGCCCATTTGATTCTCAGTTAGAGCGTCTTCTGTATGGCGACATGCGTAAATGGGCATTCCTTCGTTGAAGGTTGTGCATTAGGCCCGGCAAGCCAGCACATAAAAATCTACTGCCAATCATTAGCAGACTGGAGTTCCGCTGTAGTGACCCTTAACCGGGAAAAGCCGAAAGACACAAACAAACATAAGTAAGCAAGTTAAACAAGTTCCACAGGTTAGAGTTAATCCCGAGCGTAAGTCAGGATTAAATTAAATTACACAGTAAACTGGTTAACAGATTTTTACACATTCTAGAGAGAGTTAGCCAGGCTTGATACATTGACATAGCCAGTTAAGTGACAAATGTTGTTTGAGTCTAGTTTTAAATTGACCTAAGGTGGAAAGTAAGGTAATATCAGCTGGAAGAGAGTTCCAGGATCTACTTACAGAGTTTGCAAAGAGAGAGTCACCGGCTGTGTTATTAATTTTGCTAGTTTGAATTAGTAGTTTGTTAGAGGATCGAAGCAGTCTAGGATTGTTATGGGAGGTGATAATATTTTTAAGTGCAGGAGGATTGTCCAGATTATAGAGGATTTTATAGGCCATAATCAGTTGGTTATACTGGATTAGGCTGGGTAGTTCAAGCCACCCAAGCTGATTTAGATTGATGCAATGATGTGTCCTAAAAGGCAGCTCAGTGGCAAACCTGGCAATGTGGTTGTAGCAAATTGAGAGTTTGTTAAGGACAGCCTTGTTTAAATTTGAGAGTAGAGGGGGATGCATCCAGAAGGGTTGAAAGAAGGTGAGAGTGAGCTATGGCAATTTTAGCTGGTTGGGTTAGGAAGGTTTTTTTTCTGTAAAGTGACCCTAGTTTTTTATTGATGGTTTTGATAGTTTGGTTAACATGTAGGTCGAATTTTAGATTATCTATGATGACACCTAATAGCTTTGTAGAGGGGTCAGGGGAGATTATTGTGCCATCATTTGACTTTATGGTAAAGGTGAAAGCGGTAGACCTACGTGTTGGTGAAAATAAGCATTTTAGTTTTTCTGGGATTTAGGATCAGATGATGTTCAGAAAGCCAGTTTTCTATTGTATTAAAGGTGGTCTGTGTAGCTGACCATAACTCTATTGGAAATGTGGCCGAGCAAATCAGAGTAGAGTCATCAGCATATTGGATACAGCTGACTTTTGGGATGATAGTATAAAGGTCATTAATGAAGATGGAGAACAGCAAGGGCCCTAGTATAGAGCCTTGTGGTACACCAAGGGTATTAGGTATAAGGGTAGAGAGTTTGTTCTGCCAGAGAACAGCCTGTTGTCGACCATTCAAGTAGGATTGAAACCATTGAAGGGCTCTAGTATCTAGACAGAATGTTTGCAGCGTGTGGATTAAAAGTTGGTGATCAACCATACTGAATGCCTTGGAAAGATCCAAGAAGAGGGCTCTTTGTCTCTGTGTCACCGTCTGGGCTATTCATACCAGCTCTTACACGATGACCTGTGTCACCATCTGGGCTATTCATACTAGCTCTTACACATTGATCTCTGTGTCACTGTCTGGGCGATTCATAGCAGCTCTTACCCGTTGATCAGTGTCACCGTCTGGGCGATTCATAGCAGCTATTACACGTTGATCTGTGTCACCATCTGGGTGATTCATACCAGTTCTTACATGTATCTCTGTGTCACCATCTGGGCTATTCAGAGCAGCTCTTACACGTTGATCTGTGTCACCATCTGGGCTATTCATACCAGCTCTTACATGTCAATCTCTGTGTCACTGTCTAGGTGATTCATATCAGCTCTTACACATTGATCTGTGTCACCATCTGGGCTATTCATACCAGCTCTTACACATTGATCTCTGTGTCACTGCCTGGGCAATTCATACCAGCTTGTACACATTGATCTATGTCACCATCTGGGCGATTCATATCAGCTCTTACACATTGATCTGTCACCATCTGAGCTATTCATACCAGCTCTCGCACGTTGATCTGTTTATCACCGTCTATGCTACTCATACCAGCTCTTACACATTTATTTATTTTTCTTTTTCTTTTACATTTGTTGACTGGGATAGTCCGACTGGATGCATGTCCATTTTCAGCGGAGGCCCGGGGAGAAAAGCTCCAAGGGTAAGCAGATACAGCATTACATAATACCAGCATTACATATTACAGACTATTTACAGAGATTACATAAGTAAGTTACTGCAGTGGTCGAGATGCAGTAGCGTTGTCGCCTCACAGTTAGACGTTGCCCATTTGATTCTCAGTTAGAGCGTCTTCTGTATGGCGACATGCGTAAATGGGCATTCCTTTGTTGAAGGTTGTGCATTAGGCCCGGCAAGCCAGCACATAAAAATCTACTGCCAATCATTAGTGGACTGGAGTTCCGCTGTAGTGACCCTTAACCGGGAAAAGCCGAAAGACACAAACAAACATAAGTAAGCAAGTTAAACAAGTTCCACAGGTTAGAGTTAATCCCGAGCGTAAGTCAGGATTAAATTAAATTACACAGTAAACTGGTTAACAGATTTTTACACATTCTAGAGAGAGTTAGCCAGGCTTGATACATTGACATAGCCAGTTAAGTGACAAATGTTGTTTGAGTCTATTTTTAAATTGACCTAAGGTGGAAAGTAAGGTAATATCAGCTGGAAGAGAGTTCCAGGATCTACTTACAGAGTTTGCAAAGAGAGAGTCACCGGCTGTGTTATTAATTTTGCTAGTCTGAATTAGTAGTTTGTTAGAGGATCGAAGCAGTCTAGGATTGTTATGGGAGGTGATAATATTTTTAAGTGCAGGAGGATTGTCCAGATTATAGAGGATTTTATAGGCCATAATCAGTTGGTTATACTGGATTAGGCTGGGTAGTTCAAGCCACCCAAGCCGATTTAGATTGATGCAATGATGTGTCCTAAAAGGCAGCTCAGTGGCAAACCTGGCAATGTGGTTGTAGCAAATTGAGAGTTTGTTAAGGACAGCCTTGTTTAAATTTGAGAGTAGAGGGGGATGCATCCAGAAGGGTTGAAAGAAGGTGAGAGTGAGCTATGGCAATTTTAGCTGGTTGGGTTAGGAAGGTTTTTATTCTGTAAAGTGACCCTAGTTTTTTATTGATGGTTTTGATAGTTTGGTTAACATGTAGGTCAAATTTTAGATTATTATCTATGATGACACCTAATAGCTTTGTAGAGGGGTCAGGGGAGATTATTGTGCCATCATTTGAATTTATGGTAAAGGTGAAAGCGGTAGAGCTACGTGTTGGTGAAAATAACAGCATTTTAGTTTTTTTGGGATTTAGGATCAGATGACATTCAGAAAGCCAGTTTTCTATTGTATTAAAGGTGGTCTGGGTAGCTGACCATAACTCTATTGGAGATGTGGCCGAGCAAATCAGAGTAGAGTCATCAGCATATTGGGTACAACTGACTTTTGGGGTGACAGTATAAAGGTCGTTAATGAAGATGGAGAACAGCAAGGGCCCTAGTATAGAGCCTTGTGGTACTCCAAGGGTGTTAGGTAGAAGGTTAGAGAGTTTGTTCTGCCAGAGGACAGCTTGTTGTCGATCATTCAGGTAGGATTGAAACCATTGAAGGGCTCTAGTATCTAGACAGAATGTTTGCAGGGTGTGGATTAAAAGTTGGTGATCAACCATATCGAATGCCTTGGAAAGATCCAAGAAGAGGGCTCTTTGTCTCTGTGTCACCATCTGGGCTATTCATACCAGCTCTTACACGTTGATCTGTGTCACCGTCTGGGCGATTCATACCAGCTCTTATACATTGATCTGTGTCACCATCTGGGCGATTCATACCAGCTCTTACATGTTGATCTGTGTCACCGTCTGGGCGATTCATACCAGCTCTTATACATTGATCTGTGTCACCATCTGAGCGATTCATACCAGCTTTTACATGTCGATCTCTGTGTCACCATCTGGGCTAGTCATACCAGCTCTTACATGTCAATCTCTGTGTCACCGTCTGGACGATTCATACCAGCTCTTACATGTTGATCTGTGTCACCATCTGGGCTATTCATACCAGCTCTTACACATTGATCTCTGTGTCACCATCTGGGCGATTCATAGGTTCATATGTTCGTACTAGGCTATCTGCCCTAGGGCATTTATAAGCCTAGCCAGAGTGTGTGTGGCTTTCACCACCCCTTAGGATGAGAATACTATGCCCTTTTAGGGTTTAGTTTACTGTGCCTCTGTCTAGTAGTGACACAGAGATGACCCCCGGGGTAAACCTACGATCTCCCATCCACTCGTCAAGATTTCTCTTGAATAGAGTCAGTGAGGGGCTCTGCCTAACATGGACTGGGATTCTGTTCCAGAGTGTAGGGAGCCTCTGGGTTATGAATCTGTCCCTCCAGCACATCCTATTTATTTCTGTGTTGAGGTTTAAGTCTCTTGTTCTCGTGGCTCTGATGGATTTGGATTTTCTGAGGTGGAGCATGTCCATTAATTCCGGATTGGACATGGCCTTGTACGTCAGGCACAGATCACCTCTGAGTAGGCGGTATGCGACTGAATAGAGCTGGAGTTTTTTCAGTCGGGCAGCATATGACATATGTTTAAGACAATTTATCCTCTTGGTGAGGAACTTTTGGGGTCTTTCCAACTGCTGCAGGTGTCGGGTGAGATACATCCCAAATGGGGCATTGTACTCAATCATTGGCCTGATAAGAGAAGAGTACAGGGGCACAATGACCTCTCTTGATCTAGATGTGAAACCCTTCATGATAAGGTGGGCAATATAGAAGGTCTTCCTAACCACTTTGGCAATGTGAGTGTCAAATGAGAGGTTACTGTCAACCTGGGTCCCTAGGTCCCTGATTACCTCTTCCGTGCCAATGGATTACCACCTATGTGGTAATTTGTCGGTACCTTGTTTTTCCCAAAGGGTATGACTATGCATTTTTTGGTGTTCAGCTTAAGGCCATGGCTCTGGCAACAATTATCCGTTTCTATGAGGCCTCTCTGAAGGATGTTTGTGTCCGCTGGAGTATCAATTATGGCGCCCAGTTTGCAGTCATCTGCGAACTTTGTCAGCCACAATCCTCCTATGTTTGCCTGTACCTCAGAAAAATAAATGCCGAACAAGAGGGGTCCCAGGACTGAGCCCTGTGGGACACCGCTTGTGACTGGCTTAGAGTCTGACATAGCTCCAGCAACTCTGACCCTGTGGGTTCTGTCCTTGAGCCAGTTTGCAACCCATCTTGTGACATATGGGTTTACATTTAAGCTGGTGAGTTTGTCTATGATGCCCGAGTCGGGTATCGTGTCAAAGGCTTTTGCAAGGTCAAGGAAGGCTGTGTGAACTGCCTTACCCTCATCAATGGCCTTAGTGACTGTTTCAAAAACGTCGACCAAGTTCAAAAGGCAGGATCTGCCCTTGACAAAGCCAAATTGGGTAGGATCCAATGTCTGTAGGTCCCCAATGTCTTTGTTTATGAGTTCCATAATGATCCTCTCCATAGCTTTGCAGACCAGGCTCGTCAAGCTTATAGGGCGGTAATTTCCAGGGTCCGTAGAAGCACCGCCTTTGTGAAGTGGGACCACTGTTGCCGTACGCCACTCTTTGGGTATGTATCCTGTAGTAAGGCTAAGATTAAACAGCAGCCTTATGTGTGGGTTTAGTTCCTCTTGGAGTTCATGTAGCACACAGCCCGGGACACCATCCGGTCCCATTGATGCTGTGTTTTTAGCTTTAGAGAGGGCGGCTCTCACCTGGGCATCTGAGATGTTAGGGAGGCTACACTCTGCTGGGATAGTTATTTCTCCTTTTGGGGAGGGGAGGAGAAATTTGCACTGAACCTGTCTGCCAGAATGTTGGCAATGTCAGTGGGTTCAGTGTAATTTGTGTCATTTTGGACTAACTCTGAGCATATTTGGGAGTTTCCACCCAGGTTTCTAACATAGCTAAAGAAGGCCTTGTGATTGTCTTTTGTGTCTTTTGCGATTTTTCTCTCAAAGTTGGCCTTGGATGATTTTATGAGTGATCGTAGTTTTTTGCTTGTACTGATCAGAGATGCCTTCCCTTTTAGGGATTTTGCTCTGTCATGTAGTAGCTTCCTCCTCCTGTTGTAAAGTTTGTTTATGGCTGGGGTCCACCAGACCGGGCGCCTGCCTTTGGGGAATGGGTCTTGGTTTTATTTGGGATTGCATGATCCATGCATTCTTGAAGGTGCCCATAGAAGGCATTTGCAAAGGATTCAGCAGTGTGGGTTGTGGTTTCCACTGGCCCAGGGGCCTTGAAGGATACCACTTCAGTCTTTAGAAGTGTGAAGTTTGCTTTTGAGAAGTTCTTCACTGTGGTCTTTTGTGCAGGGGGTGGGGCGGGATGTGGATTTCCAGTGAGATTAATTTATGGTCTGATCTTACCAAAGAGGGTTATACTTCCGGTGTGGAGCATTTTGTCCCCATGTTTGTGATGATCAGGTCTAGTATATTGTCTCCTCTTGTGGGAATGGTGACTAGTTGTTCCATTGCATTTCAGTTTATGAATTCTAGGAACCTTTGGGCTAGGGTGTTGGGGCTTGAGTAATGTTCCCAGTCTATGTTTGGGTAGTTGAAGTCTCCCAAAATGATGGTATTTGGAGAGACATTCATACTCTCCAGTGTCTTCAGGAAGGCTGTGTGGGGTTCCTGAGTTTGAGAGGGTGGTCTGTAGCATGCTACAAACTGTAAGGCAGTTTTGCCTATGGTTAGTTGCACCTGGATAGTTTCCGATGCTTCGTGCGTTGCCACTAACCTGGAGGTGTGGGTATCTTTGATGAAAATAGATACTCCCCCTCCTTTTGTGGTTCGGTCCAAGTTTTGGGGCCGGAAAGCATGATATGAGGTAAAACCTGATAGTGCTGGGGTGCTCTCAGGAGCCTTGAACCAGGTTTCAGTCACTGCACAGACATCGATGTTCTCCATACTGAGGAGGGCTTCGAGGGCGTGCATCTTGAGTTTTAGACTTCTGGCATTGAGCAGCATTACCCTTAGTTTTTTTCCACTTGTGTTTTCTAGGGAGGTAGGTTTGTCATTTGAGCCTTGCCTAAAAAAGGCACTATGGGGGTGGCAAGAGCCTTGGCCAATATCCGGAAGCCCAGGGGTGACAGGTGCAAGCCATCCCTTGCGAAGCAGCGTGGCTTGTCAAGCATGTCATCCCAAGCAGACAGACATTGCAGCTCTTACACGTTGATCAGTGTCACCGTCTGGGCGATTCATATCAGCTCTTACACGTTGAGCTGTGTCACCGTCTGGGTGATTCATACCAGCTCTTACATGTCAATGTCTGTGTCACCACCTGGGCTACAAAAGTTCCTGTTTTACTATACCTTTCTATCTCAGTACTAAAAACACATTTTAAGGATCGCATCCTTCATTACAACATAAAGAAGACTTCTCAAAGAGAGAGAGGGATTTTTTTCATCTAAAGAATCCCTTCATATGGAACAAGCTCCCCTTACCTGTCAAACAATAAAACCAACCTGGTCTCCCTCAAGTTCTGCCTTAATGATTGGATGGTAAATTAAAAGATTTAAATTTAAGGTTGTGGTGAGTAGTTGTGTGTTTGTGCTTTGTCCTTAATGAGTGGAAGGATAATTACAAATTTACTACAAGGGTAAGCGGTATGGCCCTCACTTATTGTGGTGACAAATCCACCCACTAACCTCTCAGGATTGCATGGCTATGCTTTATATGATTGGTCAGACTGCCTGCCTAGTAAGAACCTATAAACAAGAAGTACCACAATTACATATTTTATCCCCTGGATAAGGTCCTAAAGAAATGTGCCCATCAACAATTTCTAAACAATCTTATTAACTTTAATATTCATTTACAAAATATGGGTTCTGACCTAACCATATAGCACTCCTGCATAAACTAATCACACCAGGAAAAAGGCAACTTGTTATCTACACATACACACACACACACACACATATATATATATATATATAGATATATATGTAGATATATATATATATATATATATATATATATATATATATATATATATATATATATGTGTGTGTGTGTGTGTGTTCAGGTGTGTTTGTGTGTGTGTGTATATATATATATATATATATATATATATATATATATATATATATATATAAATATATACATAGGATTACTTAAAATGATGTAAACAGCATAAGATCGAAAAAAAGTATAAACTCAAAAGTATCTAACAAACTGGCTTTGCAGAGTAGAGGCAGGCCCTTATTCCAGGTTACCATGGTGTTATAGTTGACGAGCAGTACAGGAACTGACTCAAGGGACTAATGTGAGTGGCTAAGGTCCACTCATCAGTCCTGGGAGACAGTACTTTAGGAGTCCCACAGAAAGAGCTGCACCTGAGAAAAAGCCTTGGATTGCATTACCTACTTCTAGATCTGCTGAAGAGTGCTGTCCATCCATGGATAGCATTTGCACTCTGTCCATCCATGGACAGCATTTACACTTTAATTGGAACTTATACTGTGTGTAAAAGTACAGTTTCACAAGGTTCACTGAAGTGGACATCGCACCATGCTTCAAAGGAAGAAAAAGGCACACAGTCTTTGAAGTATTGGTTGTCTTCGGTTCCTAGTTTGACATCGCACCATGCTGTCTGGTCAACATGAGGAGTTGTTAGGAGTATCCAAAAACATCTTTGAATGTCAGCTGAATGACGGCCATAATCCATGTTTTTTCTTCTCTATACCAGTGTCCCATATGCTGGTGTCAGTAGGCACAGGTAGACCAATAGGGTACAGCGGTTTGATGATAATGGGGTCGATGGTGGTGGTGGTGGTGGTAGGATGATGATAAAAATATTACTTAAAAAAAAATGGGAAGACAGACTGTTTGACCATTAGCTTAGAGGAGGCTTGAAAAAGCAATAGGAAAAAAAAGCCAGTCTAACATCGGTAGTTCTGAATGACTCACACAGTCCCAGTTCTTGCACTCCAGGGTGATGGAATCGCACTTTCTTAATCTTACCTGCAGTAATAAACAGCAAAATACTAGCCAGTTTCAAGAAGGCAGGTCCACTTAGATTTATTTACTTACACTTGGCACCCAGCATGGTCCAATAGAATGGAAAAATAAACATGGATGCAGTCTGGTGTTGTTAAAAATTAAGTTAATTATGAGTAAAGAAACATCTAGGTGGAGGCAAAACAAATACTGTATATATAAAATGCGAATGTAAAAACTGGTATGGAAGAAAAATGCAATATTTTGAAAAAGTGTGCCTTTTGGTTATATTATGAAATGCTGCAACAGCAGATGATTAGGAAAGGTAAATATCAAGCAAAAAAGGGAAAAAACGTGTTTACACAAGGACCCTGATTATATCTTCCAGTTCACAACAGCACACAGGAATGAACAGTTTAAGTGTAAATGTTTATGTGAAATTGTAATTACACAGATACAAAATGATCACATGCAAAGCAATTTAACTGCTATAACAGCAGAAAGGATGTACCGTGCCATGATTATCAGCGGTGAAGCATGCTGTTGTGTCGTAGGCATGTAGCAGGGGTGGTAATAAGCCGGTTAGTATATGGGCTAAGTTACAGAAAGTATGGCGGGAGGTAAGAGTTTTCATTGATAAATTAGCAGTTAGATAAGACTGCTACAGCAGGATAAAGGAATCCTAGTCTTTGATTTGTACTAGTTATCACACTCTCCTTATACAGGAATATAAATTACGATGGATTTCAATAATCAAGAAGTTTAGTAGAGCCAATTTATTCATTTAAGTTACCCAGTAAATGAATGATCTTAGCTGTGATTAACTACTAGAGGTGAAACTACTATCCTTAAAGTGGAACAATTTTGGTAAGAACAGAACAAATTTGGTCTTTTTAGCACAAAGATCTAGTCTGTGATTGATGAACCAGTTATGGAATGTGCGAAAAAATATGCAAATTTACTCGAACAGCTGTGACTGAACCATCTGCCGCAGCGAAGGTAGAATCATCTGTATAAGGGACAAGTTTGATACTTATCAGTAATTCACATTGTCATTTACGAAGACTGGGAACAGTGGAGGCAAAACAAGTACTGTATGTCTCTGTCTACCTCTTTTAATTTCAAGTCATATCTTTTATGGTTCTTCTACATCAGCAGGCATGAAGAGGTAACAGTGAGTCCATTTAATGTCTTGTAGTCAAGTTGGAAGGTAGTTTAAAAACCATGTATGATGTAAGACACTCATGATATGGAAGACCATGGAGTGAGTGACTGTGTCAGAAACTTTGGAAATTTTGAAATGTGCTATTCCTACTTGGTTGTCCTTGTCCTGTTGGGACTAAATGAATATAGTCATATCAAGGGTTGCTGTATCCACACCAAGGTTATTAGAGCAGCCATGCTAATAACTGAAGAAAAAATTACAATCAGAGACATATTTTAAAAAACTGTTGATGAACACATTTATCAAGGACACTGGACAGGGGAGGCATCAATGTTATGTCCATTTCCACAGAAGGACTGTCCCTCTGGAGAGATCCAATAACTGCATATTTCCATATTCAGGGAACGTTACCTTCCTTTACATATTAGTTAATTAGTGGGGTGATAGGCTCCTTTACAGATTAGTTAATTAGTTGGGTGATAGGCTCCTTTACAGATTAGTTAATTAGTGGGGTGAAAGGCTCCTTTACAGATTAGTTAATTAGTTAATAGATAGGCTACAAAACCGATCTAACAGCTGTTTTTAGCATGCTGGAATGAGATTATTGAGGAAAAGTAATTTTAAAGTTGCTTTCATCGAGGTTATTTGAGTTGGGGGAAACCTTAATTCCTGAAGGTTTTGGTTTAATTACACATGAAAACCATTTCACATTCACTGGTGTACTTGCAGAAGCGCCTGCTGTACATCAAAACTGGGTTAGAATAGTATTTGTCAGTGTTGAAACTTTAAAGGTTGCCACCCTGTGCTTAAAATGGAGTGAAGCAGAATAACACATCCTACTTGTAGTTTCATCTACTTGTTGAAAATATTTCTATGTGTAGGTATAAGAAATGGCAAAAGCAAATAATTACACATTATGTAGGTCTTTAAAGAAAAGGACATCTTATATGACTCAATATATAATATGGTATTTGAGATGGAAAATACCGAGCTATCAATTCATGTTTTCACAAAAGGTCTTCTTAACTGTATATGCATTTGATATGAGCATTTAATCATAAACATGGTATGAATTTGTTGGTTGTAAATGGTAGAAAATAATAATATATAAAATTAATCAGGTTATCAGAAATTCATTTTAAATGTTTTGTATAAGAAATGTGTAAATATCAGGCAGTAAGAATGCATTATAAATGTAGGGCTGGGAAATGTTAACAAGTAGTTTTAGAAACTGTGCAGAGTCACTTTAAATGAAATGGAAGTGTAATTTAATTAATTAATTAACATAATGGGATTCAATATAAAAATGTGCTTTTGGTGTAACAAATTATCCCTTGAAGGCATTTTAGCCGAGGTACCAGGAGACACCAGTAAAGCTGTTTTTGCACTTTATTTCTGAGTCTTCGTTTTTCTTTTTTTGTGTGTTACGTTCAATGCAGAGTTTCAAAGAATGGAGACATCCAGTGTCGTACTTAGTGACATGCTGACATCATGTTCCGGGACGTTCTTAATGCTTTGCTATCCAAAAGCATGTTGCTGTACCCCTCAGTAAAAATATCATCCCAGAAAAATGAAGTCCCCAGATTTATTGTTAATTTCTTTTATTTAATAATCGTATAATATAGTTTATCACCATATCTCAATGAACATGTTTTCAACAGATAAACAATGGGGGTTACAAAATAGTATCCAAGATATGTATTATCCCACCAATATTAGCATTCGTTTTCCTAAGAACTATTTGATTGTTCTTTACTAACAAAGAAAGGTTAAACAATCAGTTTGGAATTACTGTAGAAAGAGACTTTTCACACAAACATTAAACCAAGGAATGTCCCAATGTTGTATGTGACATGTTTAATATGATTAATGTTATGAGACTGACCAGTAGTCTTTGCACGTCTTGGTATATTTTTTCTTCTTTACATAATGAAATAAGTTTCTTGTTTAGATGAAATGCAGAGCCTAGAAGCCCAACATAACCATGTATTAACGTATTTACTTTTGTTTTATAAGACACATTAGCTAGTGTCGTATACGGCTGCTAGCTACAACAGTAGCATGCACTTGCATTTGCACATTTCTTTCATTTTTATGCAGCGCAGTAGTTATTTTTTTTACTTTGATGGAAATATACTTCCTGAGTGAATATTGTAAAATTCACTGCCACTTTACCTAGAAAATGATTAAGAAAATGTAGGTTTGTTGTGGATGTCCTACAGCATAAAAACTGGACAACATATCAGCAGAATAGCGCTTTAAAAGCAACACAGAACTATCTTGTCCCTTTTAAAATACATACACAATTTGTCTTTTGACAAATTCTACAGAAGCAAAATGCATTTTACATGTTGCAGCCTTTTAACAATCTGTAACATTTTCTAAGTTTAATGAATGTTCCTACATCACCTATAATGTTATTGAGAAAATAATTTTGTTTATAATTAACAAAAAAGCAGAACATGTATTTCAGTATAAATTTTCCTTCATCCAAAATCACAGGTAACCAGAGAGCTTAGCATTGTGATGCAAGCCAGGATCTACAAAGAAGTCAAATTAAGTATTTTGGGAAGATGGCACTATTATGTCCTATTATACACGACCCTACCAAAATCTAAAGGTTTGGAAAGCTGTGATGAGTTAGTGAGAAAGTAGATGCAGTTGTCATAGATATAGCATTCAGTACTAATATCTGTGCTAGAACTATCTACCAGAAAATTCCTCAGGTCCAACTGACTTAGAACACAAACAAAAATGAACTCACAAGTCTGGATAAATTCAGGGTGAAAAACATTTAGCTTCTTCTGGCTCTAAATCCCCAGGAACAACTGTACTTAAGGGGGAGGAGATCCATCAGGATTTACCAGTTTCCAAACCCCACGGTCTGATTGACTGTAGGAGTACCAGTGTATATACCAACTTGCAAGACCCTAGGGGCAGTATTCATAGTCTGATGCTTCACATTTTCATAGCGGTGATCTGCAAAGAGCGGCACTATGTGGATATGCAAATTGCAGACTTGCAGAGAGAATACCTACATGAGAATAAGTTGTAAACATGCCCCTCCATTGCAAAAACGTAACATGCTTAGTGCATAAGCAATAGAGGGACAATTAATATGCTGATAAGAGGCCTTAGACATTTTTGTAAAAGTATGAGTTAAAGATTTAAAGAAACGTTATTGTCATTTAGGAAACAAGTGCCACCTAAATGAAATTTCAAGTGTCAGCTCTTTTACAGGAGAAAAACACAGAAAGACATGATAGGTATTAAAGAATAAACTAACTATGAAGAAAAAACGTTCCGGCACTATTAAGGCTGTCCCATATATGTTACTACAATTCTGCTTCACCTTCGTCGTAACCGCCAGCATACACCATACAGAGGTGGAGAGTGTTTTAAATTAATACTTTTAGACTTTAATGCAAAAACAAAAAACAACAAAAACGGACAATCAGATTTAGCGCTTTCATCTCCTTTACGGAGACTTCATCAGAATCTGTTTTAAATTAAGACAACAGCTTTATATATGGTTCCCAATAGTAGTTAAGTTAATTAATTAGTAAAGTGATTAATTAGTATATGCAGATACAACACAGTTCTACAAATACAACACAGTTTTAAAAGGGACATTCACTTCCATGTTAGACCCTTTCCTATGTTTTCAAATGCCACATATTAAAAATGTTCAAACATACTATTCTATTAATAAATGTTCCAAAAATTAATATTCCAAAAATAGATAAATGTTTGTATGTGTATATAAAAAATGTATAATAAATATATATAAAAAATATATATAAAAATATTTATAAAAAATAATAAATGATAATATAAATACAACTTTATAATGTATTGTATTGTATACAGTAAACAAAATAGGACCAATACAAATTGTAATGTATTGCTTATGTTGTAAATTGCTTGTGTTATGAAAATTCAGGGCTCAAAGATTATAAATACGGCATAAATATAAATATAAATATCAATATAATAATGTAAATATATAAATGTAAATATAAATATCAATGTCAATATTATATAAATAAACTATTAAAAACACTTTTATAAAAACTTTTATGTATTACATATAACCTAAAAATAAATATATATGTTATGAATAAATAAATAAATGGATAATAGATATTTTGTTAAAATTATTGTAAAAAATTAATTAATTGATTAAGTAATTCAGTGTTTGTTAAATACACATAAAGTACTTTTATAAGTACTGAATATATAAGTGTATTAAATGTTAAATCCATTAGCTAGGCTCTATGAATTTTCAGTAGTAGACGTCATAAAATAGGTATTTTTCCACTAAAAACAATCTTCCATAACATAATGAGAAGCACTTTGTATCGTATCAAAACATTTTTGAGACATTTTAAAAAAAACATTTTAGAACATTTTGAAACAATTCAAAACGTTTTAAAGCAATTTAAAACACTTTAAAACATTTCCACTTTAAGACATTTTCACTTTTGGGTCATTTGCTAGTATTTTCAATGCAGGAGTGATTGATATGTGGCCATTCAGACCCCAGTTACTACAGGCATCCAACCTGAGTTGCCAAATCATCTCCCTATATTCAACTTTGGTTTCCCAATCACCCCCACGTTCCATGTGTTCTACCACTTCAAGTACCCAAAACTTGTAGTCTGCATTCTTGCACTCTATTGCATGTCTGTATAAGGCATTGTTCTCATTATGCCTATTTATATCTCTTATGTGCTCATATATTCTATTTCTGAGATGTCTCTCAGTTTTGCCAATATAATATCTTTGGCAAGCTCTGCACATAACCAAATAAATTACCCTTTTAGAATAACAAGTACTATACTTCTTTGCCCTTAAAGTTAGGGATAAATTAGGTATTGTCAGTTCTTTTGTTTCTGCAATATATGGGCATTGCGCACATCTACCACACTTAAAAGTTTCGTGCTTTTTATTGGTTCCACCCTTCTCTGTTTTCTTTCTCTCCAAGATATTTTTAATATTCTTATTTCTCCTGAAATTGAGCTTCAACTCGCTCTTAAATACATTTGTTTTGACAGCCATATTTTTAAACATATTCCATATCTCATAGATACTTTTCCTCAGCCATCCAATATCTTTATAGTATGTAATAGTAAGGTATGGTGTAAAGTTAGTTGTAGTTGTATTATGTGCATTAATTTCCCCATTCATCTCATTGTTATTATAATTATTAATGTTGATGTTATTATCGTTTAACCCATTATTAACCATTACATTCTCCATCTTAAGCAATAATGGTTTATATCTGGTTTGCCTACCCTGTGTTACATATTCTTTTATTGGTGTAATGAGTTCCTTGGGGTACCCTCTTTCCATAAACATAGTTTCAACATGTTCAAGTTCTTTCAAAAAATCCACCTCTTCTGATATCATTCTCGCCATCCTAATCATTTGTCCTTTCACAACATTTTTCTTCAGTTGGTATGGATGGTCACTATCAAAATGAAGATAGGCATTTGAAAAATGTTCCTTCCTAAATACATTAGATTTGTAACATTGTTTCTGTTTATCTTTACTCAATTTTACATCAAGGAAGTGTATTTCGTCCTTTTCTATCTGATGTACAAAACTCAAAAAAGAGGTAGTATGATTAATATATTGTAAAAATTCAATCATACAATCTTTGGTTCCATTCCATAAAACAAAAATATCATCCAGGAACCTGAAATACTTAACAATGTATTGATTGTACAAGGACTTAAAAACATATTGTTTCTCCCAGTGTAACATAATTATATTGGCATACACTGGGGCACAAGTGGAACCCATTGCCACTCCTTCTTTTTGGTGATAATAATCACCTTCAAAATACACAAAATTATATTTCAACACTAACTCCATACATTCTAGAACAATCCTGTATTGAGTAGGTGTAAGGAAATTCATTTCTGTTAAAACTTCCTCAAACCATTCAATACCAATAGTTTGTGGGATGACTGAAAATAAATCTTTTACATCAATTGTTAAAAAGTACATTTCTTCACTGTAAATACTATCATTTATTTTAGTCAAAAAATCCCATGAGTCCTTAAGTATGTGGTCATACTTCACATAAAATTCCTTGATCATAGTATCCACATATATGGCCATAGCCTGAGTTTTAGACCCCTGTGAAGCCACTATGGGTCTCATGGGGGGGTCCATCACAGATTTATGTGTTTTCGGTATACCAAATATAGCAGGCACAACTGGCTTGGGTACTGTTAAAAACTTATATAGTTCTAAATCAATCATACCACTAAACAAGTTGTCCTCTAAAATTAAGTCTATTTTCCTGTATAGTATATTAATCTCATTTTTGGTAACCAAACAATATTGTTTATCCTTGTCTAAAATGTCTTTCATTCTCTTTATATAATCCCACTTGTCCATGAGGACTATTCCCCCACCCTTATCTGGCTTCATTACACGTATTTTGTCATTATTACTTAGTTCATATAATAAATTCTTTTCATCTTTGTTCACATTGTTTTTCACTGTATCCCTCATCTTGTATCCATCCCGAATTTTGTTAATTATACACCTTTCAAAGTTTAAGATTTCACTTGGTATGGGTGGATTATATATACTACGCCTAGTTAATGGGTTTATTTTATTTTGTTCAGCTTCATCATTAAATAAATGTTTAAAATTTAATTTACGTGTAAATAACTTAATATCCAAAATAAAATTTTCAATATTAGGTTTATCTACTGGCACAAAAGTAAAACCCATGGTAAATAATTCAAAAAAACTTTTATTAATATTGATATCAGTGTAATTAAAAATATTAAAATTATTATAAGTATTTAAAATGCCGCTAAAATTGTTAATATTGTTAGTGCATAAGCAATAGAGGGACAATTAATATGCTGATAAGAGGCCTTAGACATTTTTCTAAAAGTATGAGTTAAAGATTTAAAGAAACTTTATTGTCATTTAGGAAACAAGTGCCACCTAAATGAAATTTCAAGTGTCAGCTCTTTTACAGGAGAAAAACACAGAAAGACATGATAGGTATTAAAGAATAAACTAACTATAGTACAAAAGAAAATATCTAGGTAGTTGATGCACACGTTTGTACACTATTTATATACACTGGCCAACACTGACTACTAGATGATTAACACATGAAAAGTACACTATATACAGAGGTGAGATTGGGTGATACTGCACATAAGGAAGTGATTGCAATTGCACTTGAATGATATAGTAATTTTAGTTTGCAATAATAAATATAATTATTGTATAGGAGAAAAAAAGGGAATGAATAAGAGTGTAACAATCTATTATAATTCTGATACGTCCAGATTTATGTCTGCATTAATGAGTCTTATTGTAGCTGGACAAAAACTGTTCATGAATCTGAAGGTCCTGCACCAGATACTCCATAGCTTTCTACCAGATGCAAGTTTAGTGAACCAACCACAAGCTGGATGAGAAGTGTCGCTCAGTATTTTGTGGGACCTGTTTTTATGCCTCATTTCAAAGAGCTCCTGTAAAACAGGAAGACTAGTGCCCACGATCTTAGAGCTGCTGTAAGGTAGGAAGACTAGTGCCCACGATCTTAGAGCTCCTGTAAGGTAGGAAGACTAGTGCCCACGATCTTAGAGCTCCTGTAAGGTAGGAAGACTAGTGCCCACGATCTTAGAGCTCCTATAAGGTAGGAAGACTAGTGCCCACGATCTTAGAGCTCCTGTAAGGTAGGAAGACTAGTGCTCATGATCTTAGAGCTCCTGTAAGGTAGGAAGACTAGTGCCCACGATCTTAGAGCTCCTATAAGGTAGGAAGACTAGTGCCCACGATCTTAGAGCTCCTGTAAGGTACGAAGACTAGTGCCCACGATCTTAGAGCTGCTGTAAGGTAGGAAGACTAGAGCCCACGATCTTAGAGCTCCTGTAAGGTAGGATGACTAGAGCCCACGATCTTAGAGCTCCTGTAAGGTAAGAAGACTGGAGCCCACAATCTTAGAGCTCCTGTAAGGCAGGAGGACTAGTGCCCACGATCTTACAGCTCCTGTAAGGTAAGAAGACTAGTCCCCACGATCATAAAGCTCCTGTAAGGTAGGAAGACTAGTGCCCATGATCTTAGAGCTGCTGTAAGGTAGGAAGACTAGAGCCCATGATCTTAGAGCTCCTGTAAGGTAGGAAGACTAGTGCCCACGATTGTTGAGCTCCTGTAAGGTAAGAAGACTGGTGCCCATGATCTTAGAGCTCCTGTAAGGTAGGAAGACTAGTACCCACAATCTTAGAGCTCCTGTAAGGTAGGAAGACTAGTGCCCAGGATCTTAGAGCTCCTGTAAGGTAGGAAGACTAGTGCCCACAATCTTAGACCTCCTGTAAGGTAGGAAGACTAGAGCCCACGATCTTAGAGCACCTGTAAGGTAGGAAGACTAGTGCCCATGATCTTAGAGTGCCTGTAAGGTAGGAAGACTAGAGCCCATGATCTTAGAGCTCCTGTAAGGTAGGAAGACTAGTGCCCACGATCTTAGAGCTCCTGTAAGGTAGGAAGACTAGTGCCCACGATCTTAGAGCTGCTGTAAGGTAGGAAGACTAGTGCCCATAATCTTTTCAGATCTTCTTGTTATTGTTTGCAGCTTCTTCCTTTCAGCCATTGTGCTGTTACTGAACCATGCAGTGCAGCTGCTGGTGATAACGGTCTTGATGGCTCATCTGTAGAAGGCATTTAGAGCATTCATGGAGAACTTTGCTTTTCTCAGCCTTCTTAGGAAGTGTAGTTGCTGGTGGGCTTTTTTAATAAGCTGGCCTGTGTTTATACTCCAAGATCAATCCTCTGATATATGGGGTCTATATTATATCAACAAACACTTAAAAAAGCAAATGCTGATTGGTCGACCTTATGTAAGTGAAAGCTTACAATCACAAACTGTCAGATCAGCGATTTTTTTCCCTAGGGAAAAAAATCGCTGATCCAAAACACATACACACAACACAAGCACACCAAACAAACAGAAATCCACACACATGCACCTAAAATCTGACACCTAACCCTACACTAAACTATGCACACACCACTAACTATTCACTTACCTTAACCCAAACCCTAACCCTAAGGTCCGTCACTATCGCACACTCACCTCACCTGCTCCCTAACCCTAACTCACCTAAATCCGCCCTAACCCTCATGTCCACACAATCGCACACATACCTAACCTGAGCCCTAACCCTAACTCACCTAAACCACCCTAACATTCACATCCACAGACCTGCACACTTACCTGAATCCGACCCGTAACTTTCCACCACAGCACTGAAAATACCGAAGCAACAGAAACGGACAACCAAATTCTTTGCCTAGGAAAAAATTCGGGTTTCTGCTGCTTCGATATTTTTCACTTTCACTAAAATAAGGTTGATCAATCAGCGTTCGCTTGGTTAAGCGTTCGCTGATGTAATATAGACCTGATATATGTACCCCCAGGAGTTTGTGGTTTGGACTCTCCACTTCTTCACTGTTGATCTTGAGGGGCAGGTGCATGGCAGAGCTTTTTCTGAAGGCAATAATAATTTATTTTGTTTTATTGACATTCAGGTCCAAGTTTTTGTTATTGCGCCATTCAATCAGGAAGTTGACCTCATTCCTATACCCACTCTCATTATCACCACTTATGAGCCCCACCGCTGTGATGTCATCTGCATTGACCTCATTCCTATACCCACTCTCATTATCACCACTTATGAGCCCCACCGCTGTGATGTCATCTGCATTGACCTTATTCCTATACCCACTCTCATTATCACCCCTTATGAGCCCCACCACTGTGATGTCATCTGCATTGACCTCATTCCTATACCCACTCTCATTATCACCCCTTATGAGCCCCACCGCTGTGATGTCATCTGCGTTGACCTCATTCCTATACCCACTCTCATTATCACCCCTTATGAGCCCCACCACTGTGATGTCATCTGCATTGACCTCATTCCTATACCCACTCTCATTATCACCCCTTATGAGCCCCACCACTGTGATGTCATCTGCGTTGACCTCATTCCTATACCCACTCTCATTATCACCCCTTATGAGCCCCACCACTGTGATGTCATCTGCATTGACCTCATTCCTATACCCACTCTCATTATCACCACTTATGAGCCCCACCACTGTGATGTCATCTGCATTGACCTCATTCCTATACCCACTCTCATTATCACCCCTTATGAGCCCCACCACTGTGATGTCATCTGCGTTGACCTCATTCCTACACCCACTCTCATTATCACCCCTTATGAGCCCCACCACTGTGATGTCATTTGCAAATTCGATGATGTGGTTGTTGCTAGCTTTTGCAGAGCAGTCATGTGATTTATGCCAAGGTCGATTAGCTTTTCTATATGTTGCATTGGAATCAACATACTGAATGCTGAGCTGAAATCTATGAACAACAGCCTGGCATAGTTGTTCTTCTCTTCAAGATGCTCCAATGTGAGGTGAAGTGCCACCGAAATGGCATCAGCAGTTGATCTGTTTGCCTGGTAGGCAAACTGCAGCGGGTCAAAGGATTGGTGTAATACTGTAGCCAAATGTCTTCTAACCAGTCTTTTGAAGCATTTCATTACATTTGATGTAAGGGCCACCAGCCTGTAATCATTTAGGCAGGTGGGGTTGGCTTTTTTGGGCAGGGGGATTATGCTGGTAACTTTGAAGCATGCTGGTATGTTCCTGGACAAGTTAGGTATTGAAGATGTCCATCAGGACTATGCTGAGCTGGCCTGCACAACTTTTCAATACTTTCCCCAGAATGTTATCAGGGCCAGCAGCCTTCCTGGTGTTCCCTTTCCTCAGTTGGTTCCTTACATCCACAGCACTGAAGTTGAGTACTGCTTCCTTTGGTCATTGAGAAGCTTTACAGCCTCCAGGTTGTTTTTCTCTTCAAACCTGCCATAAAATGTGTTTAGATTGTCCAGAAATTCAGTGCTATCATCACAATGAACTGACTTGGTCTTGTAGTCAGTTAGCTGTTGAATCCCATGCCACAGGCTTCTAGAGTATTTTGCATCCTTGAAGCATCCTTGTATCCTCTTTTCATACACCCTCTTGGCCTCCTTGATACCCTTTTTTAGATTAACCCTTGCCACACTTAGATCCTTCTTATCCTTTGCCCTGAAAGCTGTTTCCTGCCCTCAGCAACTCGTATACCTTGCTGTTTAGCCATGGTTTTTGGTTGGCTCTTACTTTATTAGATAGCTGTCTCAGTATATTCATTTATATTTACCAGATTGCTCATTGTGGCTGTCTCCCTGAAGACATCCCTGTTTGTGGTTTCAAAGCAGTCCCTGAGACTTTCCATGGTTCCTTTATGACATGTATTCAGCATGATTCATAGACATGAATCTCCTTCTTCCGGCTTTTCCCGGTTAGGGGTCGCCACAGCAGATCACCGTCCACTCATGATTGGCAGTGGAGTTTTACAGTGTCGAGTTGCCAGCCCGGCATCCAACCTTCCACAGAAGGCACACACATGCACACACTCACACCTAGGGCCAATTTAGTGTGTCTAATCCACCTACTGCATGGCTTTGGGATGTGGGAGGAAACCGGAGCGCCCGGAGGAAACCCACGCAACCACAGGGAGGACATGCAGACTCCGCACAGAAGGCACCCCAGCCAAGGATCGAACTAGAGAACCTCTTGCTGTGAGGTGGCAATGCTAACCGCTGCACCACCGTGGCCGCCCCTATTCATAGACATGAATCTATAATGAGGTAATTAGCATACTAAGAGTGTAAATAGCCCTGAATTACACCAGCAAGTAACAGTTTTCCAGAAGAATACAAAGATGTGAGGGGATATCAGCTGCTGCTTGTGCATACCTGGACATATTACTGAAGGAATCACTTGGCTGAATGTATCATTTTAGTGCTTGCACATACATAAGACAAACTTAATAAAGGTCTTGTTGGGGAAAGAAATCATCTGTGTGTCAGGGAAGTGCTTATGCATACTTGGACAAAAACGTTTGCAGATTGCTACTCCAATATCAAAGGTGAAGAACTGCTTTTAATATTGGATGTGCTCACCACACAGATGCTGGACTATGAATTGCAAAACCACCTCATTAACATACTACAGTTTACATCTCTCATTTGCATCTCATTATTTTAAGGCCTTCTGCATTACTGTAAATGGTGTCTACGAATCTCGCCTTTCTACCCTCATTCATAAGCATCAGGAACACCCCCATCGCATTTGCCCAAGTGACTGTGTATAACAGTCTGGGTCTGAGTGACTGTAGAGGTATCACTGTAGGTACTGACAAAGGTGTTGTTGCAGTAGCCCAGTGTGAGCAAAAACATCAGTGAACACAAAGCCTCAAATCCTCTTCTTTGGAGTACACATGCATTTTGTAAGTAAAGCTTTCACAACATATCCACCTGACAGAGAATAGGAACTTTGTGAGTCTTGAAAAGAAATCAAATGTTAGAAGTCCTAAAAGCAAACTCTTGGAAACACAGCCAGTCTGGTCGTGTAGAGGGATGCCTTCCTGACTGCAGCCCAGGTGACACAGGTTTGATTAGCAGCTTGGGCATCTGTTGGAGCTGGCAGGCAGAATGGCTGTATGGCTATTATGGGAAAAGAGTGGGCCAGTGTGGTATCATTGTGGAGGCCAGGCTGGTCATACAGGATGGGCAAAGACACGAAGCTGCACTTGGGCTCAGGATGGGCAGGACCTCTCATGCAATGCTTCATTACTTGCCCAGCCTACAGACATAACAGCTTCTTTGGGGGGGGGGGGGTAAAGCCAAGTGGGGATGAAATTTGAGGTATGGAAACTTCCAGGTTTATAGGTAATTAACGACCTTAAAGGGCTTTTTATGCCTAGCCATACTTCCCAAATGTATCTGACAGGTCTTCATACATTCATGTTATTACAGGTATAGCCTAGGTATGTCCCAAATGTATCTGACAGGTCTTCATACATTCATGTTATTACACATATAGCCTAGGTATGTCCCAAATGTATCTGACAGGTCTTCATACATTCATGTCATTACAGGTATAGCCTAGGTTATGAGTGACTGAGACTCCTTACCTGCCCTCATCTGACTCATAAGGCATGCAGTGGAGAAAAGCCTGAAAACCTGCATGAGATAGATGGGGCTCCAAGAAGGGTGACCCCTCCTCAGTGTAGGTCAAACCAGGGCACTGATATACTGCAGAAGCCTCCAAGGATAGGACCATTGGTGAGCAATGGCACAAAGCAGCTTGAATTCAGCAGCATCAGTGGAGCAAAAAAAAAAACAAAAAACCCACTCTATATATATATATATATATATATATATATATATATATATATATAGATAGATAGATCTAGGACGTTTGCTCAACTGAGCAAATGTCTGACTCCATAAAACCCGAACACACTTTAACGAAAGCTCTTTTATCAAAAAAGCACTTTTATTAAAGCGTGTGACAAAATTAAAAAAAAAAAAACACTACATTTATATTTTAGCAGGGGCCTTCGCCCCCCCTGCACCCCCCATGTGGGGGGAATGTGCCCCCACACCCCCCCTACTTTAATATTTTCCCTCCGAGACTGCACTACAGTGGGGAAATGGGAAATTTCCCTTACCCGCATTGTCGTACAGCCTCGGCAACAGTCATACTTACGCAAAAGTGCTTCTTCGGTGAAAAGCACTTTCGCATAAGTATGCCCAGCCGTTTGGATTTCGGTCATTTGCTCAGTCGAGCAAATGTCCTAGATCCATATATCTCGAGACCAAAGTGTCAAATCTGCAGTTGCGCGAAACTACAGAATATCGAACCTGGAAATGTTGAACCCGTGGTACTGATGGTGCTTTAGGTAAGTGTTATATTTTTTAAGGGATTTGGGGAGGGTTTGTGAGTATGTTGGGGAGTTTTAGGTGTGGGTTAGTGTAGGTAGGTAAGAGTGTGAGTATGTCAGTGTTGAGAGTGGTGGTGTTTGTATGTATGTGATGTGTGTTGGTGCAAGGGGGTTGTAGAAAGTGTGTTGGTGGTTTTTTTCTGTCTTTCAGTGTTTAGTGCGACCTCAGACTTAGTATATATATATAAGTAGTGGGGGTGGGGGGTGCAGGGGAGGTGCAGGGGGGTTTGTCCCCCTTCTTATAGGAAGGGTGTGTGTGTGTGTGTTTGTTTTGTTGTGTTCTTGTGTGTTGTTTTGCTTTGTTGTAGTGTCAGGAATTAGGTGTATTTGTGTTTGTATGTGTGGGGTAGTTTTTGTTTACGTTCGCGATTTTGATTTTCGGGTTTGTGAGTTTTTGGCTTTATAGTCTTGAGATACTGAAATTCGATATTTCAGTATTTCAAGATTATAAAGTGAATCCATATATATATATATATATATATATATATATATATATATATATATATATATATATATATTTTCACTTTCAAAGCCCGAATTACTGAAATGTCGAATTTCAGTATCTCGAGATGAAAACATCAAAAGTGAAAATCACGAACCATGGAAATTGTCCTAGAACAAGTAAGCAGGCACACACACACACACACATAAATATATACATATATATATATATATATATATATATATATATAAAGCTACTATCCTTATTGAAGGAGATGCGCATAACCATGCCAGATTGCAGTGACAAGTGCTACAGGCCAAGAATATATTGGTACTGAAACCGACTAACTGAAAACTAATATTTATTTTAATAGTATATGAAAAAGATTCTTTAGGAAGATTACAATACTTTAACAGGCATCAGTATGCAGATGAAATATCTCTGTATGTGAAGCACAATGTGAATCTTTGAAATGGCAAGAAGAAAGCACAGCTGTATATGTGGAGCTTACCATAGCAGCTAATGTTCTAATGAATTACTATGCAGTAGCCTAAGCTATTTGGTTTACATCCTGCTCAGGAGATGTCCAGCTCGCCAGCTTTTATAAAGCTTAAAGGCACCTTCCACATGCTGTAACTGCCAGGAGCTTGAGGAGATCTCTAAACAAAAGGCAGTTAAAGTGTTGAAAAGCTTCAGAGCTTTCTTGCCTCAAGAAGGGAAGTTAGAACACTGCAAGGTAAACACTAGGAAGAAAAATAAAACATACATACATACAATGAATACATACAGCCACACCAAGGTAAAACAATTAAGACACCGGTAGGTAGACGGTTGGAAGGGCTGGCTACTGCAACGGTGATCAATTCGAATATTTATTGGTATGGGAAGTTGCACTTAGACAACTGCATTATGTTTAATATTGGATCAATATTGCAGTAGCCAAAGCTATATATGGGTGGAGTACCAGAGCTTAGACTAGGAAGCAGGAAGATATCCATCTACGAGCCTCTGGAAAATGTATTAGAAAAGCTACCTCTGGACTTGGAAAAGGAATCAGATTTATAGTGCTTTGTAACAGTAGGAACGGAGGACAAAGTTACTGTCTCTAAATGAGATCTGAAGTCCACCAAGGACAAAGTTACTGTCTCTAAATGAGATCTGAAGTCCACCTCTTTCCAAAAAGTCACATAAGCAGCCAAAGCCCTGGCAAATTAGGCCCTAACCCTGTCTGGAAGTTACTTGTTATGTAAACAGCATGGGATGACCATAATGAACTGTCTTCTTTGACACTGATTGTCGATTGTCCTTTATTTCAACTTCACAGGAAACAATAGCTGATTGGCCTTTCTGAAGGACTTCAAGTCCAAGTAGTATCTGAGCTGCCTGTGGGCATTCACAGTAAGTACAATTCTTTTTCCGGAAAGAATACAGGGAGGGATGAGTGAACTAACGCAAAGTCTGAAACCACTAAGGCTGACTCTTCGTAATCGCTTATAACGCAGATATTCTTCTTCCAAAAATCAGAGCAAAGCAAAAAAAAAAACAATTTTCTAACCAAGAACCTTGAAATCGCCTGATGAGCTGGTTCAAAAGGAGAAAACTTCAGTTTTTATGCACAAATGTAAGATTCTAAGGAGGAACTACCTGCTTTGTAGGCGGATGGAAAAGTAAAACCCCTTTCAAAAACTGCT
This sequence comes from Protopterus annectens, assembly GCF_019279795.1. Lineage (NCBI taxonomy): Eukaryota > Metazoa > Chordata > Ceratodontiformes > Protopteridae > Protopterus > Protopterus annectens. The sequence goes on from NC_056742.1 coordinate 493,708,707, forward strand.
TGAATCGAGAATAGGTATAAAGTGGGGGGAGGGGATCTGAAATGGCCAAAAGATGAAACTTGACAGAACAGCAAGATCAGGCAGAGGACAATAACTCGTACAAATAATCTATAACCAGAGGTAACCGGGCTTTAAAAGGTCCTGCTTCTTAGTATGGCACCAGATCTGATTTTCTAGTAGCAGGTATTTTGCTTTCTTTAGTACCTGCTGCTCTCAGAAAAAAGGTGCCTAAAAGATCTAAACTTTATAGTGCAGGCAGTCGTTTGAAGTGTACATAGGCTGGGGTGTATCAAACAACTCCTGTGTTGTGTGAATAAATCCAGAAAGTGGGGAATCTGTGATAATTTCCCTT